>NW_027325704.1:0-162192 GCF_048418805.1 Vulpes vulpes | reverse complement strand
CCATTATGTAACACCCTTCTGTCTTCTATTACAGTTTATTTTAAAGCCAACCTGGCTGATAGAAGAATAGACACTCTAGTTTTCTTTTTATTTTTTTTACGTGAAGTATCTGTCCATGCCATCTCTTTCAGTATGTGTGTGTCCTTACATCTAAAGTCAGTTTCTTGTGGGCAGCTTATAGACAGTTTTTTTTTTCTATTCTCTTTCTTTTTTAATTCACCCAGTCACTTTATGTTGGTCAAATGGAGGATTTAGTCCATTTATATTTAAAGTAAATAATTAATAGATATGTGCTTATTGCCATTTTAATTGTTTTCTGGCTGTTTTTGTTGTTCTCCTTTGCTCGTCTTTCTTCTCTTGCTCTCTTCCTCTGTGGTTTGATGACTTTCTTTCGTGTTATGCTTACATACCTTTCTTTTTATCTTGCGTATTTACTAAATGGTTTTATTTCATGGTTATCATGAGGTTTACATGTAGCAACTTATATCTGTAATAGTCTATTTTAAGTTAATAAGAACTTCAGTTTGATCCCATTATAAATTCAACATATTTATTCCTCCCCACCAAAAACATTTTATGTTCCTGATATCACATTTTAAATATTTCTATCTTGTGTATCCCTTAACTAATTGTGGTAATGATAGTTATTATTTTTTACTATTTTTGTCTTTTAACCTTAATATTAGTTTTATAAATAATTAATCCACTACTTTTATTACCTTTACCTTTCCATTGAGATTTATTCTTTCATATATGTTCTTGTTACCAATTAGCAACCTTTATTTTCAGCCTAAATCCCTTAACATATTTTGTAAGGCTAGTTTAGTAGTGATAAACTCTTTTAGCCTTTGCTTCTCTGAAAAACTCTTTATCTCAGCTTCACTTCTGAACAATAACTTTACTGGGGAGAGTAGTCTTGATTGGAATTTTTTCTTTCAGCTTCTGCTGAAAAATTTGCAGTCTTATGGGAGTTTCTTTGTATTTAACAATTGGCTTCCTCTTGTTATTTTTAATATTTTCTTCTTGTCTTTAACATTTTCATTTAAATTATAATGTGTTTTGCAGTGGGTCTCCTTGTGTTCTTATTTGGAACACTGGAATTCCTGTATTTGGAAATATTCTGGTATGGGATTTTTGTTGTTGTTTGTTTTGTTTTGTTTTTAATTTTTATAAGCTACACAGTCTCTGGTGCTTTGTTATAGCAAGCTGAATAGGCTGAGAAATCGCATCTTATTTAAAAAAAATTAAAACAGAAAATTAAAAATAATTTCCTTGTAGTTTCCACTGATTTAATATGGAGGCATTGACTTTTTAATTCTTCTGATCTATAGAGTTATGAGAATGTCTAGAACTAGTTTTTAATTTTTTTTCTTAATATAACCTTTTTAAAAAACTGATAAAGAATACATGATCTCCAAGTAAAACCTAAAATTTTATAAAACTTCCATGATATTAGCTATATCCTGTCAGTGGAAGAGAGGTTCTTCTTCAAGGAAAAGCTTAAATATTTGAGGATTATCCAAGGTCAACCATCTAAAAAGTATTATTAGGACGCATTGGCTATTTATAGGCAATGGATTACAACATATTCTGAAATTGCAAGACAAATATATGAAAAAGAAAAGAGAAAGGACCCAAAGAAAATCACAAATGAAAGAGGAGAAACAACCAACACCACAGAAATACAAACAATTATAAGAGAATATTATGAAAAACTACATGCCAACATATTGGACAACCTAGAAGAAAGGGACAAATGCCTAGAAACAGATAAACCAATCAAACTAAATAGAAAACTTGAACAACTGATAACCAGCAAAGAAATTGAATCCGTGGTCAAAAAATACCCAACAAACAAAAGTCCAAGGCCAGATGGTTTCTCAGGCGAAAATTACCAAACATTTAAACAAGAGCTAATACCTATTCTTCTCATTCTTTTCCAAAAAAAAAAAAAAATAGAAAAGGGAGAAAAACTTCCAGATTCATTCTATGAGGCTGGTATTACCCTGATACCAAAACCAGATAAAGATTCTACTAAAAAATCTACTAAAAAAGAGAACTACAGGCCAATATCCCTGATGAACACGGATGCAAAAGTTCCCAATAAAATACTAGCAAACCGGATCCAAAACATACTTTAAAAAAATCACTCATCATAATCAAATGGGATTTATTCCTGGGTTGCACGCTTGGGTCAATATTCACAAGTCAATCAGGGTGATACACCACATTAATAAAAGAAAGGATAAGAACCATATGATCATTTCAACAGACGCAGAAAAAGCATCTGACAAAGTACAATATCCGTTCATGATTGAAAACCCTCAACAAGGTAGGCTGAGAAGAAACGTGCTTCAACAATATAAAGGCCATATGTTAAAAACCACAGCTATTATCATCCACAATGGGCAACAATTGAGTGCTTTCCTCTTTGGTCAGGAACAAGGGAGGGATGTCCATTCTCACCAGTGTTATTTAACATGGTACCTGAAGAGCTAAGTACAGCAATCAGAAAAAAAGAAAAAGATAAGGAAAAAAGAAAAAGAAAGAAAGAAAGAAAGGGCATTCAAATGGGCAAGTAAGAAGTGAAACTTTCACTATTGGCAGACAACATGATATCCGTAAGATTACATCAAATAACAGCTAAAATGACTTAAAAAATTCAGTAAAGTCTCAGGATACAAAATTGATATACAGAAATCTATTAATTAGTATACAACAATAATTAAGCAGCAGAAAGAGAAATTAAGGAAACCCATTTACAACTGCGCCAAAAACAAGATTGTTTTAATAAGATTACAATAAGAATATCCAATGGAAAAAAGTCAGTCTCTTCAACAAGAAAATTGGACAGCTACATGCAAAAAAAAAAAAAAAATGAAACCAGACCATTTTCTTACACTAAACACAAAAATAACTTCAAAATGGATTAAAAGACCTAAATATGAAACTTAAAACCATAAAAATGCTAGAGGAGAACACAGCAAATAATCTCTTTGATGATGGCCATAACGACTTTCTTCTAGGTATGTTTATGCTTATAAAAGCCTATTTTGCTAGGTGGCGTTGGGAAGGGTTTAAGGAAGCAGGCCCATGCTCTGCTTCAGATGTGATAAAGAAGCAGGTAGTTCCATAGTGGGCATCTGACCTAAGTCTTACCTACGGGAATCTCCCCCATGGAGGGGAAATCAGAGGGAGGCTCAAGCTGTGTTTGGTGAAGAATCTGCAGTCACTCTCTTAGCCAGGAGTGGGGCATGTTTGGTCCTTTCTGTAGTTTGGGTAAAGATCCTTATTCACAATCCATCATGGGCAGAGTGGCCTGGTCAGCTGTCGATGTGCCGCAAAATGTTCATGTTCAGCAACAGAACACCAGGCCACTTGTCGGGGGCCACCTTCTTGTCCTCAGCTCCGAGTTCACATCTGGATCACAGGGGTTGTCAGTTTGATGGATTCAGCAGAGAGACAACGTCAAAGGAAAAGGAGGAAGCAAACGCTTAGATCGGGTAGGTGGAGAGCAGCATCCATCCGAGGCAGCAGGGGGGCTCGGTGGCTCCAAGCAGGCATGTGCGGTAACAGGGTGCTGGGGACATGGCAAGAGCAGGTCATGACAGGCAGGTCTTGCTGAGGCATTTGGACTTGAGATTGCATACGAGAGGGGGAGCATAAGAAGAGTCACGAGCTCTGATTGTCTGAAGTCACTTGCTGCACGGAGATGGATGTGGGCAAACCCGAATGTGCAAGTTCAGAGACAAGTGTCTCCTGGTCCCTCCTGGCCTCAAGGTCAGACACCTTGATCTGCTCCACTGGGCCATTTCATACTGGAGAGTACTTGGAGTCCCTTCTGCCCAGGTAGACTGTTTTCCCACTGACTACTTCTTAAAAAAAAAAAAAAAAAAAAAGATATTTGTCTTCTTTAAAATAAGCAGCCAAAGAGACTCTGAGGAAGGAAGAATTAAAGCTAGACTCCTAACTCTGGGAAACGAACTAGGGGTGGTGGAAGGGGAGGAGGGCGGGGGGTGGGGGTGAATGGGTGACGGGCACTGAGGGGGGCACTTGATGGGATGAGCACTGGGTGTTATTCTGTATGTTGGCAAATTGAACACCAATAAAAAATAAATTTATTATTTAAAAAAAAAGGGATCCCTGGGTGGCGCAGCGGTTTGGCGCCTGCCTTTGGCCCAGGGCGTGATCCTGGAGACCCGGGATCGAGTCCCACGTCAGGCTCCCGGTGCATGGAGCCTGCTTCTCCCTCCGCCTGTGTCTCTGCCTCTCTCTCTCTCTCTGTGACTATCATAAATAAATAAAAAATTAAAAAAAAAATAAAAAAAAAATAAAAAATAAAAAGCTAGTAATTCAGGCCCTGGGTGACCTGACCTGCTTCAGTTCATCCGATGGTCTTTGTCAGAACTGCCTTGAGACAGGACCTCTTCTGGGAGAGATGGCAGTCAGCCTATGGGTATAAATATTCTCTCTCTCTCTCTCTCTCTGTCTCTCTCTCTCTCTTTAAGGTTTATTTATTTGAGATAAGGCAGGGGCAGAGGGGAGGGAGAGAGGAACTTTAGCAGATTCTGCATTCAGCACAAGCCCAACCCGGGGCTGGATCTCAAGACCCTGGGATCCTGACCTAAACAAAACCCAAGAGTTGGATGCTTAACCAGCTGTGCCACCCAGGCACCCCATCTTTATTTCTTCATATTTATTGCTTTTTTTCTTTTTATGTTGGGTTTTGCATTCCCACAAGTACATTGGGATTGAATGCTCTCAAGACAGCTTAAAAAGCCATGAAAACATGTTCTTGCCTTAAAGTGAGGCTGGAATTTCTCTCTTTGGCATCCGTTGTTTAGATGACTGTGCTGTGTTTTCATCCAATGTCCCCGTATCCTCCAGCCTAAAACAAACAGAAGGGGTATGGGTGTGGAAACAAGGGAGAGCTGGGTGTTTGGGGGAGGCTGGAACCTGGACAAATGGTCTGCGGGTAAGGAGAAGAGTCCAGGAATCTGCAGGGTAGGGCCAAAGCTGGCATTGCCTTCGTGCTTGCTCTGAGCGGTCACTGTCCCTAACTCAGCACCCCTATCGACCAGAGACTTGGGGCTCCATCCTAGTGGTTGGTGGATCTCCTACCTTCATTAGGTGGGAGCCAACAGCGAGAAACTACACAGAGGGGGCCATTTGAATTTTAAAAAGTCTTCTCATATTTATGCAATAGGAAAGAAAGGATAGAGGCAAGAGTCATGCTTAGGTTCAGTGCAATCCCCTATGTGGCTAGTGCATCCCCATTATAACTGACTCTCTCCTTTGCAAAGTATCCCAACTTCCACTCAAACCAACCCAATCAAGTAGAGCTCAGCTATGGGTCACCTGGCTCGCCTGTGGTTGCTCTTCGTTTGCACAGGTTTTCTGGACACAGCAGCATTGGCAAAAAGAGGGGTAATGCTTAACTGAGTCGAAGACCAGAAGACCAGACGTTACTGGGCAGGTTGGTCCCCGCAGGCCCTCCACTCCATGTGGTTGGGTGTCTCCTGTATCCTCAGCTGTCCTCTCTCTGGAGACGGGGGAATGGGAAAACCCTGCAGCTTTAGACATCTTAACGACAAAAATATCTTCCCTAGAACCTAGTAATTTAGCCTAAATGCCATTCCAGTGTAGGCAATGTCTCTCTTCCCTTGAGTTCTTTGTTTAGATCTTCTGTTTGCCTTTGGCATTATTCAATGTCACTGCAACAGGTCCAAGGTGCATCTTTCTGTTTAGTCATCTTTACTGGGGCTTCTGTGCCTCCTGAATCTGATAATTTATGTCCCTAAGAAGTCCTAGGCAGTTATCAATTTTTCCAGTCATTACCCCATTACATATTGACCTTCTCATCGGCTTGTTTCAATTACATGCATGTTATATCTTTTTCCTTGTGAATTCATGTCTTTCGTGTTTTTCTATCCCCATTTCTCTGGATTATGTTTGGGGTGATATGGCAATGTCATCACATCTAATGTCTACATCACATACTGTATTGTCACCTTCTTTCAATGTGTGCTTTTATCAGTTCATTAACTTTATTTAACATTCCGATGACTGTTTTCATTCCTGGATGAAATAGGAGTTCTTGGCATATTATTATTTTCTTATGATATCTGTTCCACCTTTCATTTTTAAAATTCACCTTAAGTATACGTATTCATAAACTCCAAGCATTATTTATCTGAAGTTCCGAAAGATCTAATGCTGGTGATTGTTGTTCCTATTGATTCAAGTGTCCTGTGTACACATTTGTATGTACTATTATATTGTATTATATTGATATGTTGCAAATGGTATATTATTTCTCTAAGCATTTGTTCAGTTTATTGTTTGGACTGAACTGGTCCTGAATTATACCTCTGCCTACATAAGCCTGAGCACACCCCTCCTTCTAGCTCTTGGTTCCACATCTTGTTTCCTTGCAAGTGGTGTCCTGGTAAAGGCTACTGGACTTTGTGCTATTTTTTTTTAATTTAAATTCAATTTGCCAACATATAGTATAACACCCAGTGCTCATCCCATCAAGTGCCCCACTCAGTGCCCATCACCCAGTTACCCCCACACACACACACCTCACCTTCCACAACCCTTTGTGTGTTTCCCAGAGTTAGGAGTCTCTTATGGTTTGTCTCCTTCTCTGTTTTTTTCTCACTCAGTTCCCCTCCTTTCCCTTATAATCCCTTTCACTATTCCTTATATTTCACATACAAGTGAAACCATATGATGATTGTCCTTATGCTGAGTGAAGTAAGTCAATCAGAGAAGGATTTTGTAAAGGTCTGGGCACAGCTGCCACAGTACAAGAGCCCTGATGTGCACCATCACCTGGTCAGAGAGAGGAATCACACCTGTGTTTGGGCAGGGCTGGACCACCAGAGGCTCTGGCTTCCCCCAGGGCTTCCTGCAGGGTCTAGATAACAGTCCCTGAATCTCCAAGGAGTTAACACACTGTCAAGTTGACCAACGAAGAAAGCAGATGAATTTCCCATCCTTCCTCCTCTCCAACAGACTTTTCTTTTCTTTTTCTTTTTTTTTTTTTCCAACAGACTTTTCAAAGCAATGTTTCTACACGGCCCTCATCCAATATGCTTTGTTTTGAAGTAGTGGCTAATTGGGACAGCGTCATCTTGAAATCTGTGTGTACAGGTTGAATCTGACACATAATAATATCACAGGCATCTGGGAGTGTAAAGTTGGATTAACAGTGTTCATAATTTACATTCCTGTAGAAGTTTTCTTATTTGAATTTGGGTGTCACATGTGTGAATAATAATAAATTGTGAGAATAAACGTTTGCATTGCAGGACTGTGAATAACTTAGCCTAGTTGCAAAAATAAAATACTGCATTAGACAGTATCCCCTATCCCCAACCCAGATGAAAAATAATCTCCAAGAGCAGATTGGCAGAAACTGGCTCTTGTGATCCTGGTTCTCTTTTCCTTTGGGCAATTTATGATGAGATGACAAGCACTTCATAGAGAGAATTCCGTCAGATTGGTGTCTGGAGGCAGGGTTTGATCTCAGCTTTGTCCTTACTAACTCCACAACCCCGGGCTTGTTAGTTAACCTACTCAGCCTTGTATTTTTTTTTTTTTATTAATTTGGAAACTGAGAACAAGGACACCTAAGAGATAGGGTTGTTGTGAGGGCAAGTGTCATGAGTGCAAATAGCTTGGAGTAGACTCCACATGGGCTCTGCCTTGGTGACAGATCTTCCTCACTGCAGCCCCAATATGGGAGCTTCATTATTATGCACATCTCTTTACAAGTGAATCACTTCAATGCAACAAACTTGGTAAATTTTACCAAGCACCATCCACACCTCTCACTGGTATAGGCTTTGGGGATTTTATAAATGAAGGAGCTTGCTTGGCAGTGGCGGGGGGCGGGGGGAAGGCATGAAAATTAGAGCCAAGATCCCTTTGAGTTGACAGCAAAATGCCACTTACTTCTAAGCATTGTGTCCAGGGAGTAGGTTACAGTAACTTTGTGGAGACATTTGTAAAAGTGAAGACAGGACTTGCTATTTGCTGCCTTTGTGCAAAAGGTAAAAGAACATTCCTTCTAGAGAGATTTAGAAAATAGCACCATCTTCAGGTGGACAAGTTAGACAGATGACCCCCTGGGAGTAGACACTGCCTGGGTAGGCTGCTGCTCCGTGAGCAGAGCACGGGAAGGGTTTCAGCAGGCCAGGGAGGGAGGGAGTCTGGCAGGGAGCTTTGTGCTGTGTGCAAACCAGGCATCTGCACAGCCCTACCTGCACAGACATGCAGAAAGAAGCCTCCCTGCACAGAGTCGACCTCATCTAGCCAGTCCTCAATTCAAACTGATTTCACTGTGTGAATAGCTCTTGAATCAAACAGCTCCTCTCCATCCACAGCCCAGCATCTCCCAGGCTGGGGCCAGAGGCTCCCTTTGGAAGCACAAACCTGATCACACCCTTTCCCTGCAGGCATCCCACAGAATTGCACCCCCCTCATCTGCATCTGCAATTCCCACTGCTCTTGACCCCAGGGGGTCTGATCCCTCCTTTGTGAGGCTCCCCAGGATCAGAGGGTGTGGTTTCAAGAGATGTAGTCATGGATGTCCCTCAAATGTGCAGAGGCAAGAAAAGACAGAACCTCAGACCTGCAGAAAGGTGCAAACACTTGGTATTTGTGACCGGTGTTGGGACCTTTGTGTAGCCACCTCTTCTGAGTGTGGGCAGGATAAGTGACTTGTTGCTAGCCAGTGGAACTTAGCAAAGGTGATGATCTGGATGGATGTGATTATGTTGCATAAAATTATAACTTCTGAGTTGCAAGGAGACACTCTCCATTGCTGGCTTTGGAGAAGCCACGAGGTTGAGTGCTGCCATGGAGAGGACCATGTGGCAAGGGACTAAGGGTGACTATGTTCATTTCTTCTTGCTGCTGTGACAAATCACCACAAACTTGCTGACATGAAACAACACAGATTTCTTCTGCAGCTCTAGAGCTCAGAAGTCTGACAAGGAGCTCAAGGGGCAAAAATCCAGATACCTTCTGGGGGCTTTAGCGGGGGGACAACCTGTTCCTTGCTTTCCCCAGTTTCTAGAAGTGGCCCACATTCCTTTGCTCATGACCCTCTTCCTCCATCTTCAAAGCCAGCAATGGTCTGACCACTCCTTTGTCGTCAGGGTTCTCTCTGACTGGCTGTTATTGGGAGATGTTCCCACTTTTAAAGATTCACATGATTATATTGGCCTACCTGGATAATCCAGGATACTCCCCATCCCAAGGTCCTTATGGAATCACATCTGCAGTGTCTTTTTTTTTTTTTAATTTAAAATGTTTGAAATTTAAATTCAACTTAATTAACATATAGTGTATTATTAGTTTCAGAGGCAGAACTTAGTGATTCATCAGTTGCATATAATACGCAGTGCTCATCCCATCAAGTGCCCTCCTTCATGCCCATCACCCTGTTACCCCATCCTCCCACCCATCTTCGCTCCAGCAACAGTTTGTTCCCTCTGTCTGAGTCTCTTATGGTTTGTCTCCCTCTGATTTGCCTTCTTTTTCCTTGCCTTCCTCTATGTTTATCTGTTTTGTTTCCTAAATTCCACATATGAATGAAACCATATGGTATTTATCTTTCTCTTACTGACTTATTTTGTTTACCATAATACCCTCTAGTTCCCCATCATTGCAAATGGCAAGGTTTCATTCTTTTTAATGGCTGAGTAATATTCTATTGTATATATATAGCCCACATCTTCTTTATCCATTCACCTGTCAGTAGCATCTGGGCTCTTTCCATAGTTTGGCTATTGTGGACATTGCTGCCATAAACATGTGGGTGCAGGTGTCCCTTTGACTCACTGTGTTTTTATCCTTTGGATAAATACCTAGTAGTGCAATGCTGAATTGTAGGGTAGCTCTATTTTCAACTTTTTGAGGAATCTCCATTCTGTTTTCCAGGGTGGCTGCACCAGTTTGCATTTCTACCAAACGTGTTAAGTGGGTTCCTCTTTCTCTGCAACCTCACCAGCTTCTGTTATTTCCTGAGTTGTTAAATTTAGTCATTCTGACTAGTATAAGGTGGTATCTCATTATGGTTTTGATTTATATTTCCTTGATCCCCAGTGACATTGAACATTTTTTCACATGTCTGTTGGCCATTTGTATATCTTCTTTGGAGAAATGTCTGTTCATGTCTTCTGTCCATTTCTTGACTAGATTATTTGGTTTTTGGGTGCTGAGTTTGATAAATTCTTCATAGATCTTGGATATTAGCCCCTTATCTGGTAAGATATTTGCAAATATCTTCTCCCATTCTGTAGGTTGCCTTTTAGTTTTGTTGACTGCTTCCTTTGCTGTGCAGAAGCTTTTTATCTTGATGCAGTCCCAATGGTTCATTTTTGCTTTTGTTTTTCTTGCCTTTGAAGATGTGTCTAGCAAGAAGTTGCTGTGGCCGAGATCAAAGAGGTTGCTGCCTATGTTCTCCTCTAGGATTTTTATGGATTCCTGTCTCACATTTAGGTCTTTCATTCATTTTGAGTGTATTTTTGTGTATGATATAAGATAGTGGTCCAGTTTCACTCTTCTGCATGAATGAAAACTGGCTGTCCAATTTTCCCAACACCATTTGTTGAAGAGATTTGCCTTTTTTTCCATTGGATATTCTTTCCTGAGTTGTCAAAAATTAGTTGACCATAGAGTTGAAGGTCCATTTCTGGGTTCTCTATTCTGTTCCATTGATCTATGTGTCTGTTTTTTTTTTTTTTTTTTTTTTTTTTTTTTTGTGACAGTACCATACTCTCTTGATGATCACAGCTTTGTAATGCAACTTGAAGTCCGGAGTTGTGATGCCTCTAGCTTTGGTTTTCTTTTTCAGCATTCCTTTGGCTATTTGGGGTCTTTTCTGATTCCATAAAAATTTTAGGGTTGTTTATCCCAGTTCTGAAAAATGTTGATGGTATTTTGATAGGGATTGCATTGAATATGTAGATTGCTCTAGGTTACATAGTCGTTTTAACAATGTTCTTCCAATCCATGAGCATGAAATATTTTTCCATTTCTTTGTGTCTTCTTCAATTTCTTTCATAAATGTTCTATAGTTTTCAGAGTATAGATCTTTTACCTGTTTGGTTAGGTTTATTCCTAGCTATTGTATGGTTTTTGGTGCAATTATAAATGGGATTGATTCTTTGGTTTCTCGTTCTTCTGCCTCATTGTTAATGTATAGAAATGTGACTGACTTCTGGGCATTGATTTTATATCCTGTGACTTTGCTGAATTCCTGCATCAGTTCCAGTAATTTTTTGGTGGCGTTTTTTGGATTTTCCATGTAAAGAATCATGTCATCCAGCAGAGTGTCTTTTGCCACAGTGGGGAACATATTCACAAATTCAGGAGATGAGGACATGGACATCTTTGGAGGGCAGTATTCTGCCTACAGCCAACATCCAGGAAGAAACTGAGGCCCTCAAACTCACAACCCACAAGGAACCAAATGCTTCCAACAACCACGAAAGCTCAGAACAGATGCTTCCCTAGTTGAGCCTCAAATGAGACCAGCCTCAGCTTGACTGAAGGTAAGGTGTGCCTACACTCCTGACCCTCAGTAAGTAAGATAAAAAATGTGCATTGGTTTAAGCAGCTAAGATTGTGGTAATATTATTACACAATGATGGTTAACTATGACATTATATAAAAGGCTATTTTGCTTTGCTCTTACCTATTTATCCAAACTCATCTGCCATTGCCTCTCCTCAACTCACACATATGTACATTCACAGAATGTACACACACACACACACACACACACACACACCTCCAAGTATGCACTTTTAGTTCTCTACCCAAAACACTCGGTTTCATGCCTCTGTGCTGTAAAAATTAATGAAGATCATCCAAAAGAGAACAAGTGAAGGCTATTTATTCAAGGCTGGTTATGGCAAAGGTTCTGGCCACCATCACTTGCATCTGGCAGAGACTCAAAGGCAGGCAGAGGAGAGCAAAAGATTTTGAGTGGAAGAAAGGGCAGGCTTCAGGTGTGCCCTGACTCAAGGATGTTGGCCTGGGGGAGCTGGAGGTCTGCTAACTACAAGGGGCATCCTGTGTGGTTGTTTAGGGGTGAGTCTTCATCTTTTTCCTGTTGGTCTTGAGCTGGAAGTGGGGGAAAAAATTAGAGAAGCTGTCAGTTACTAACAAAGAAATGGCCCTTTGGAGCTGAGTATTATGGAGTCATTGCTTGGCTGTCTGGGTCAGTTTCGAGAGATGGTAAATTGCCTCCTGACAACTGTGGGTTGGTTCTGGGCTGGTTGCTGCAGATCATGGGTCAGAGTTCTGTTTTTACTTATAGCTTGGCCACTGTCCAGTTGTGTATTTCAGTCTCACTGAACTTGTTCATGTGCTGTTCTCTCTATGCAGAGTGCTCATGCCTATACCTTAACCAGGTGCCAAACTCAGATTCAACCTTCAGATCTCAGCTTTAGCGTACCTTCTTCTGTGAGGCCCACTGCGATCATTCTACCCCTTTTTAGTCCCTTGGGTAGTATGTTCCTTTCAGTGTTGAATGTTCCACATCATATTATTTTATTGGCATATTGTTTATGTTGCCAATTCGATTGTGAGCATCTCTGTTTCTCTAGTTACTCACAGCCTGGTACATCAGTAGATGCCTGCTAGATAGTTGTAAAATAGTTGAAACCAGCAACAACCCAAATATTCCCATATTCTTCATCCAACCCAATGGTTTCATTTTGATGTGAAACTGAAGCCATGAAGTCATGCAGTCTTGGAATTGGAGAGCATCGAGCCCTGCCAGGAAAGACAATGAGAATGATAGAGGCCGTTGTCTAAGTTCCCACATAGGAAGAGTCCAGATAAAAGCCCAGAGGCAAAAGCCCCAGTTGGGTTCTTTGTGGTATTCCATGCATCCCAGAGACCTTGGGATAATGGAGTGGCCATGAGCCAGAAGTGCAGTGTCTGGGGCCTCTGTCTCAGTAAGTAAAACAAATGCTGGCACATAGACACTGTTGTTTATGTACAAGAATGAACTTATTTTTTTAATATATATTTTTAATTATTTATTTACGATAGTCACAGAGAGAGAGAGAGAGAGAGAGAGAGAGAGGCAGAGACACAGGAAGAGGGAGAACCAGGCTCCATGCACCGGGAGCCCAACGTGGGATTCGATCCCGGGTCTCCAGGATCGTGCCCTGAGCCAAAGGCAGGCGCCAAACCGCTGCGCCACCCAGGGATCCCAAGAATGAACTTATGAATAATGGAAAATCACTCATTATCTAGCAACTACTATGACTCAAACTTTCCATGGAATTAATAGCATAAACCAGGAAAGCAGTGGAAGAAAGATGAGCATTATAGAATGATGTGAGTCTACCACTTTATCTGTCAATGTTCTCATGAGCTCCATCTTATAACAAATCAGACGACTGCAAATATTCAAAGTGGTATGCATAAATCCACTGTCATGTAAAAAGCTCAATAGAAAATATAAGCCCATAGCTATGCTACTTCCCGTCGTCTTTAGTCATTAACCCAGGTAAGTAGGCATGCTCAGGAATTTTCCTTCTTTTTGAATCAATTCAAGTCCTTGTTTGCTTAATTAAAAGCAATGGCATCATCTTGACTGTGATGAAACAATCCCATTTCAACAAGCTATCATGCAAATTAGCAAGGAGTGAAGGGATTTGTCTATTTTCAAATTGTTTATTTTAAACTAGTGGAATTCAGAGGCAAAGTGCCAAGGAAAATCCAACATGCAAAATTTTCCTTGGAAAATGATGCTTTACGGATTTTGAGCTGGAACTTGGATTTTTTTCAGATTTTTGTCTCTTGCATCATTCTCGTTGCTGCAAAGTAATAATTACCTAATATATATATATTGATATATACACATATCAATAGCTACAGCAAGCTATCAACAATAATATCAGATACCATTTTGGAATTTCTATTCTATTCTACATCATCATTTCCCCATTGAAAACATGTCCTTGGTTATGGATAATGTTTTCTTGGGACAGAGATGTTTTGGAAAAATGGAATACTCTAGTCCTTCCATGGATATTTATAATATCCACCAGAAAAATATCTTTAGTAGGAGTCAGAAAGTTAATTTTTTTTTTCTTTTTTTAAAATATTTATTTATTTGAGAGAGAAAGAGTGAAAGAGCACATGAGTACTTGTGAATGGGAGAAGGGCAGAGGAAGAGAATCTAAAGCAGACTCCCTGCTGAGTGTGGAGCATGACATGAGGATTACTCTCACAACTCTAAGATCATGACCTGAGCCAAAATCAAGGGTCAGATACTCAACCGACTGAGCTACCCAGGTACCCCTAAAGGAAATTCAGAGCTGTTGAACCATACTTGATAATGGAACAGATAATATGTGCAATATTTATTAGCATCATGGGAATTGGTGTTTCATGGAATAGGTTTTGATATTTTAATCATTAAAAACAAACTAGTAAATAGGTTTCTCAACACAGATAAGAAAAATAAGATCTGGAGGGGCACAGTGACTTGAATAAAACCAACAAGTAAATTCTATCCCTGGAATTTAAACCTGTTATCTGTCTGATTCCAAAGTATGTTTCCTAGATGTATGCATTTCTTTTGGCAACTTGAATCTTGATCTGTGTGTGTACTGGGCCATTCAAATTAAATCTTACATCCTTGCTATTGAAATGATTTCTATTGGATGTTTGCAAAATAAAGCACCACAACTAGATAGCAGACCTTGACTCAAGTCTTCATATGAGGCATGGAAGGCCTTTGATCCCTTTGCTAGTGCCAGAGACTCATGCCAGCATGGCACAGCAAGAGGCCACCGGTTGGGGCCAGGAAGAGGGACAGGGAGAAGGCAACCCTTGCTGGCACTAATGAGTGCCAGGTTCCAGGGTGGGCCTGGCCTGGGCTACAAGGGTGCCCAGGATATGGCATGGATCCCAGATACTGTCACTGAGGCATGGCCCAACTCACCATTTCTTAACAATTTTGCTGTTGATGATCAGAATTTCCTAGTTTTGATAAGTTCTAATTTGTCTTATTTTCTTATTTGATTAGTGGTTTGTAACCTATTGAAGAAAGCTTTTCAAAAAACAAGGTTATGAAGGCATGTTACAGCTTTATTCTGAAGGTTGATTATTTAAACTTTCAGAATGGTGCAAATTATTGTCCTCAAATTAGATTGTGAAATAGGGAGAAAAGTTCATTTTTCTCTGCATACATAGAACATTTTTAGCAAAATGAATTGAAAAGACTGTTTCCCAGTGAAAATTTGTGTCACTGTAAATCGAATGACTGTGTATGTAGGGATGTATTTTGGCTGATTGCTCTATCTATGCATCATTACACATTGACTTAATTATTTTAGCTTCATATTAAGTCTTGAAACCTATAAATCCTCTAATTTTTTCTTCTTTAATATTGTCTTGGCTATTCTATGTCCATAGCATTTCCGTTAAATGTTTGGATTTATCGATATCTACAACACTAACAAAAATAATGAACTTCTGGGATTTTGGCTGGAATTATATTGATTCTTAAATGAATTTGGGAAGAATTGAAATCTTAATATCATTAAGTATCTCAATTCATAAATGTAGATTACCTGTATATTTATTTACATATTCCTTATTTTTCTCATCAATATTTTGTATCGCTGTCTATGATTTTTACACAACTTTCCTTAGATTTATTAACAATTATCTGATAATTTTTAATATTACATATATTTCTATGGATGTATTCCTATGTACTTGAGAATTTTCCTATGCAAATATAAATGGTAGTGCTTTGAAATTTATTTTTATATTCTTCACTGCTAGAATAGATAAGCATAATTATTTTTATACAGAACTTACATTTCCTCGTTTCAACTATCTTTGCTAAATTGACTTATTAGCTCTAATTATAGATTTAGGGAATTTCTACATCCACAATCATGCCAGTTATGAAGAGAAATGGCATTTTAAATTCCACTTTAGATCTTTATAGCTTTTTCGTGTGTGCATGATGGCTAGACAGTGGCTAGTGTCTCCACTACAAAGCTGATTAAAGGTGATGACAGTAGACATCTTTTTGTGTGTTTTCTGTATTTTGTTAATGTGTACGTTAAAGTGATAAGAATTTTAACATTAAGCTGAACTTTCATTCTTGGAATACATCCCCCTAGGTCAAGCTATATTGCTCTTTTTATACATTGCTGGAACATAAGAGTCATTCAATAGATATTCCCTTTAACATCTCTCACTTTCCTCTTGGTAGAGTCAAGGATATGCACATATATTCCATTATATAATGCAGTAGAGATTGACTATATACACAATATTATACATAATATATAGGATGTATATATTATAATCTCTGATGAGAACCACCAATTCTGTCTAAAAGTTTAGAGAAGTCGTTAAGAAGGATAAAATGTTCAATTAAAAATTTAAAGAGTGAATAGAATTTCAACAGCAGAAGAAAGCACACAAAACATAGTTGTCTATTAACACACTAAATGCAATTGGTGTCTCTTTTGAGCCTTCCTCTGAGGAGGGTACCCCAAGTCTCACCAATTAGCATCAATGGCATGAGATGACCAGTCTAAGCTCCCACCTGACAAGAAGGGGGGCTACTTGAAAGAACAAAATTTACAAAATAAGTGGTAATTTTAAAAATGAACAGTAATTTGTCAAATGATTTGAAAGAACTCCTTAAATGTCTGAAAGAATTAGTGCAGTTCCAGAGGTTTTCTTGATTTTCTTGTCATCACATGTTTAGGATCCTTGTTCATGTCTTGTCCTGGTAAATATACCCTGAAAAGTAACCACTCTTTCAACTTCTATGACTATAAGCTGATTTTTCATGATTTTGAACTCGGTGTCAAGGGATTCATCAGTATGTACTCACTTCTGTTGCTTCTTTAACTTTTTTATGTTTATGATGTTTATTAACTTTTGTGTATAATTGTTCCGGGTACTATGCTATGCATAACAATGCATCCCCACACTTTGTAGCATAACACAACAACTCACTGTACTTATAGATTCAGGACTTTGGACAGAGCACGGCCTGGCAGGCGTGTCTGCCCTCTGCAATATCAGGCTCAGCTAAAAGGCTCAGTTTTTGTTTGTTTGTTTGTTTTTTGTTTGTTTGTTCATTTTTACCTTCCGGTGCCTGGGGTTGATGTTGGTTACCAGCCAGAATATGATCTCCCACAAGAGGAGTCTCCATGTGAACTCGGATGCCTCATAACATGATGCCTGAGTTTCAAAATTGAGTGGTCTGAGGGAGTAAGAGAGTGAAGCAAAAGTCAAATTTCCTTTTCCTTCCTAGCTTTCAAGTGGGAGTCACACAGTATAACTTCCACTGCATTATACTGGTTTAGGCAATACAAAACTTTGTCCGGATTCAAGGAAAAAGAAAAATAAAACTGTCACCTTTCCTTCATTTATTTGTTTGTTTGTTTGTTTGAGTGAGTGGGGTGAGGTGCAGAGAGAGAGGGAGAGAGAGAATCCCAAGCAGCCTCCATGCTCAGAACCCCTGACAGGGGCTCGATCTCAATACCCTGAGATCGTGACCTGAGCAAAAATCAAGAGTTGGCTGCTCAACTGACTGAGCCACCCAGGCGCCCCTAAAAACTTCACCTTTCAATGGAGAAATATCAATGTCTTATTGTAAGAAAAGCATATGGGATGGAATATATATTGGTAATTCCTGATGTATTAGGCTTCCAGTTTAGGTACTATAAATCTAGATAAACTATCCTTGTATATATTTTTGATACACATATGTATTTATTTCCATTGAGTATATATTATGTTGAATGGTATGCTCAGTCATGAAGGATGGGTCATACCAGCTTTAATAATGAGTTCTAATTTTTTTCCATTGCATTTGGACAAATCTACTCTTCTATTGGCAGCATATAAATCATGTAGCTGTTCCACATCCTTATTATTCAGAGTGAAATAAGAAGCTGGTAAGTGATTTGGGGATAGATTTTAGGAAGCCCTACCTTTGGGGTTCAGACATTTCCTCCAAAGCCAAGGTTTTTAAGCTGGAGGGCCTATAGCCCAAAGCCTGAAGATACACTTTATACACAAGAACTGTGGTGGTCCTGGTGTTGCTGTTGTTACTTCTAACTGACTTTGAATTCCTTAGGTTGGGCATAAATCACTATACCGTGCTCCCACCTAGTTACTACTCCATAATTTAGCAAGACCCATCTTGGAATTATTCACTTCACTCCTGAAAGCATTTATTTTTAATCTCTCCAAATAAACAAAATTAAATACTGTATTGCTGGGGATATAAGTGTGCATGTATAGTGTAATTTTTTTTAAAAAAGACCAAGAGGATAATAACTTCACAATTCAAAATGAAACTTACCTTTGGTGGGAGGCAGAGGACGGGTTGGGTGTTAGCACGTGTTTTGAGTCATTGGTGTTGTAATGCTGTAGTTATTATTTGGGTAGTACATCCACGGTTAAGTTTTTTCGTTTTGCCTTATTGTTTACGTATATAACATAAATCCTTCATATGTATATTTGTACGTGTATATGCATTTATTAATTTGGTCATTTATGAGATAATAGTCTAGGTATATGAGTATAAATTATTACATGATAAAAAAATTAAGCCTCAGAGGCACCTGGGTGGTTCAGTTGATTAAGCATCTGACTCATGATTTTGGCTTGGGTTATGATTGCAGGGCCATGAGATCGAGCCCCATGTTAGGCTCTGCGAGAGCAGAGTCTGCTTGAGATTCCCTCTCCTCCCTCTGCCTGTCCCCCTGCTCACTGTCTCTCTAAATAAATAATTATAAATAAAACTCTTTAAAAAATGAAGCCCCATATTTCTTTCATACAATTTGTGCATGTTGTGTAGTGTGACTTGTGGGAGGAAATCTGTGAATATAAGAAGCTTAATAAGATGAAAAGGAAGAGAGACTCACAAACCTTCTTTTAGTGTAAATGGGCATAATCTGTCTTTTCCTCAACACCGACTGGGCTGTTCATTTAATTATACCTGGATTTTTTCCAAAATGCAATATTTGAGGGCAAAACACTGAAGGGTGTTGTATGCTGGAAATATGCCCAGATTTGGATGAAAGCATCCCAGAAAGAGGGTGAGAAAAGGCAGGAGGGGTGCCGTGGTGGCTGCGGAGAGCGTTTGCGGTAATTTACGGCTCTGCTATTTTTCAGAAAGGCCCATTCCCAAATGGACAATCCAACTTAGAGCACTGCATGTTGCTGTTTTCCACAGGGAGTTTGAAGTGAATAGTTATTGTGGATGCGTTATGTCTGTGTACCTTAGGCATTTTCCACTCATTACTGCTTTCACGCAGCAGATGCTTAATATGTACTGAACAGAAATCCAGTATCATCTCTAAACCCCACAACCAACATTCCCATGAAGTCTGTGCTATTGCCCATTTTTTACAGATGGAAAGATGGAGTCTCAGAGATGTTCAGTAGCTTATTGATGGGGCGGGTCGTGGTTTCCAAATGCAGCCATCACAATAGTCCACATGCTCTTCTGACAGTGTGACCCACCTGCTACTTCCCCATCCATGGGAGGGGTATGTGTCCCTCCTCTTGAAACTTAGTGGACATTTGTGGCTGCCTTGACCAATGCACTGTAGGGGCAGTGACTCCATGTGACTTAGGGTCATGAACTGAAATGAAGTTTGCTCCTCGCTCTCTCTCTTTCATGAGATTCTTGCTCTTGGAACTTGACTACCATGCTGTGAGAAAACCCGGACTACACAGAGAAGCCATGTGTGGGAGTTCCTGCTGACAATCCCAGCGAAGGCCCCAGCCAACAAGCAGCCCCAACTGATAGACGTGAGAGTGGACAACCTTCAGAGAGTCTATGTCAGCCACGTCTAGTTGCACTTGAACGAGAGACCAGGAGTGGGAGCCTGTGAGTGAGTCCAGTTGGCCCTCAGACCAAGAGGAGTGGTAATAATACTAACAGACAATGATAAAAATGGTGTATTATTGGGGTTTGTTCTTGCTCTAAGTTTGGAGTGGTTTCTTAACTTTGCAGTCATAGATAAGTGAATCTCACAGTAAACCTCTGGGCATAAAGCCCTGGGCTCAGAAGCTCACGCTCATTCATATTATAAAAGATGCCATTGTGCCTCTAGCAAATGGCCATGTTCTCACTTGCAGTTCCTACAGTTCTGTAGATAGCCTTGAGATTTTCTGGTTAATCAGCTTTCATCGTCCTTCTTCTCACTGCTGAAATTCTAGACCTACTGTCCCAGGTACAATGATCGTGAACACTGCTGTATCTCAAGGAGTGCAGAGTCTGGTGAAAAAGGAAAACACAGCGACTAATTGCTGGAAAGGGTGAAGGTCAAGGTCGATGACGGACACCAAGGAAGGGCAACATCTGTGAGGATGACTGGCAGGACAGAGCTTCCTGAAGAAAGGGTGGGCTGATGAACGCTTGAGGAATTCAACTGAATTAAAGAATTAAACTGAAACGAAGTCAAGGGAAAGAATCCCCCAAAGGTGGCATGAATCTGGCAAAGGCAGAGAAGCAAATCGTCGTTTACTGAGTGAAAGAATGAATATCCCAGCATTACTCCTGGGGCACTTGAGGCCAGCTGTGGTGGAGGATGCTGGCATGACGATCTGGTGCTACCTCCCAGAGGGGAAGGTGTGCCATCTTCGGGACTGGAGTGTACAGCACCACGTGTGGAGCATCCTGGAAAGACAGTTTGGCATGTGAATCAGCCACTAAAAACAGCTCCACAAGCAGGCCTGTGTGCTGATATTCTTACCCTGTAATCCTGGGTCAGGATCTAGTAATTATGATTAAAAAGGAAAAAAAGCTTCCCTTGATGATTGTGATGCAGCCATATTAGGCGAGACTGCTGGGCTGATGGGATCCACGAAGGGATTTTAGGCAGGTCGGGGACAGAGTTGGGCTGGGTGCCCGGAGTGGTGGTTCATCGGGCAGTCCAGAGCGGAGGGACAGGGGCTGGGGCTGGACGCAGGGAGTCCAGAGCGGAGGGACAAGGGCTGGGGCTGGACACAGGGAGACCAGTCAGGAGGCCATGGACAGTCCAGGTGAGAGCTGGAGAGGTGCAGCCAGGGCAGCGACAGCGCTGGTGGGGGCTGAGTTCAGGCACAGGCAGGGCTGGTGATTGGCAATCGGGAGAGGGGGGAGACAGCAGTTAGGGACGATGAGTAGTTTGAGCTCTGAAATGGTGCGCGTTGGGGCTGTCATTTGGGATGAAGAGTGACAGAACAGGCTCACAGAAATCCCCAACTGCGGGGGAGTAAGAGCTGTCCTCACTACGCAGGAAATAGTGATCCCTATTCAAAGGAATAGAAATTAAATTAATGACAAGCCAGGAAGAGACTCTTCCAGCTTCTGAAACAGATACATGATTTATATAGATAATAATAAGAAAAATTCCTGACTATAAAAAAAAAATAAAAGGCCTAAATGGAGTAGAAATATGAGCCGAGGCTATTAGTAGCCTCTTGGCAGACGGGGAAGCCTAATTCACTAATGTGTTTATTAAAAATGTCCAAATTCAGTAATTACAGAATGCTGATTTAAACGATTAAAGGGATACCTTTTACCCTGACAAACATGACAAGGAAGTGTAATTCAGGATGTCAGAGGGGATGTGGGCATGGGAATGTGGTGATGCTGGTGGGTGGCCCCACTCGCTGCTTCCTCTGTACCAGGGGAGACGACAGACGGCATCGGTCAAATAACAGGTGCACAGCCAATGACCCAGCAGAGAAGCTGCCACACAGGGATCAAATGCAAGGTGGCTCATTTCTGCTCTGAGTGAGCAGGAGGTACTAGAAAGAAAGCCCAGGTGCCCACCCATGGGGTCACAGGTAAAATGTGTGAGCACACTATGGGGCAGGAAGCAGTCAGAAGGAACAAACCAGAGGGACTTTCTTGTCAAAATGAGATATCAGCATAGTGTCACTAGTATACATTTAAGATATAGGCACAGAAAACAGTATTTCGCATTTCTCAAGGGTGCCCACGTATACAGGGGACAATCTCACATTGTAGCAGTGACCCGTCTGGGAGGCAAGAGACATCTGGGGGAGAGAGGGGAAGGAATGAAAACAGAACGAGGAAGAGAGAGAAAGAGAGACAGAAACAGAGAGAGACAGAGACAGAGATGGAGGGGCAGAGCCAGGCCCAGGGAGAGAGAGAGAATGAGCTGGAATGGATTCACGGTGATGATGCTGGGGTGTCATGAGCTGAGAACACTACTGGCTCAGCTTTCTGGCCCTGAGGGTTCTATACCCCCCAACAGACATGGGAGCTGAGAGAAGGTCTAGCCGAGAAGATACTGAGAGATTTGAGTTTGGCATCACTGGGCCCCGGGCCGTGGAACCTCAGGATGCGCAGGGACAGGTGTACGTGGTTGGAGGTCCAATTCCAAGTGTTTATTTTCAAAATATAGATAGAAACCTATTTCTCAGAATCCCTACAAAATCCTGAGTCAGCAAGGCATTCCCTGTGGCTAGGAGAATATTGGGCATCTGTTGGCCTAGGCTAGTCAACACAGTAAGGAGAATGGAGTTGATCTTTCTGGCTTAAACACCCTTAGGGCTTAGGGAGGAATTGCAAACTCACCCCTTATCTCAATGGCAAGACCTGAGAGTGAGCCTCTTGTAGGTCTTTATAGACCATAGGAGAAATTTTGTTCTGTATTTTAGAATCACTGAAAACCCAAATAAAAGGTGTTAAGCAGGAGTCAGGGTAGGAGATACTACCAGATGTATGTCATGAAATAAGGGAACCACGAAAGGTTGTGGCACAAACCCACCTAGGAGGGTGGAAGCTGTGTAGACCTCCAGGGCCCAGAATACTCAGGACTGGGTTAGAAGGTCAAATACACCATCTTGGAGGGGAATCCACTGCCCCTACACTACTGGTCTCTTTATACCCCCGTGCTGGATTCCTTAAAGAAGGACTCTGTTTCAACTACTCGCCATCATTCTGCGTGCAGTGTTCTTCCACCAGTGAGCGGCCCTGGCCTATGACCAGCCTGAACCCGACTGTCCCCAGGAAGGGCCCTCTCTTGGCCCAGCTGCTGGGACCCATTATAAACATGAACACCCCAGTGCGGGGATGACAGCCTCAGCAGTTCCCCTCAGAATTTACGGGTGTGGCAGCTTCCGGAACAAACAAATCTTCTTTACCATGGTGGGAGGCTGATCTGGAGCTCCAGGCACGGGGCCCCCCTCCATGGGACATCATCAAGCCAAAGCCAGATGACCGCTAGGAGGCAATGTTGAGGATCATCCAATTTTCAAATGGGGATTGGACCAAATTACCTCCTCACTACTTTGAATCTATAACTGGAGTATTACTTAGTTATTCTCCTTATTTCACTGAAGATGCCCTCCCGAGATCAGTATTCTCATTATATTAATTGTTTCAATTTGTCTGCTGGGAAAAAGGCTTGGCAAGATTTCAGAGCTCAGGAGCAGTCAAAGCAGAATTTTGCCCGCCTCCCCACCTCCACCCTCCCAACCCCGTAGTCTGGCTTATGTCAGATTTTGACTTAAAGTTACAGGCTGTGAAAGCCAAAGGGCTCTGAGATGTGGAGACAGAGGAACAGAGAGGGGAAGGGACTTACCTATAATGAGACAGAGTTCATGGAAGAAGCCAGCTGGGAGCCCGGGCATCCTGACTGCCGGGGTGATGTGTCTTGCCTTCTCACCATGACGTCTCCTCTCCAAAGGGGAGATGATTCAAACGTGTGCAATGCTGTCGGAAAGAACTGCATGTGATCTCTAGAAGCTGACAAATGAAGATGTCTGGAATACCTTACCTGAAAGACATGTCAGCGTATACACAGAAAAGTCCCATCCTTCCTGAACAATGAAGGACTCGATCCTCAATAAAAAACGTATATATATATATATATATATATATATATATATATATATATATATCGTATTTATATATATAAATAAAACGTGTGTGTGTATATATATATATCTCCTGAGTTTATATATATATACTTCACAAATATGTATCCATTTTAGTGTAAGCATGCCTTATACATGTGCGTCTCTATTTATCCGATTTTAAATTATGAATTAGACTCTGAAGACTTTGCTTAAAGACTTCCAGTGACTATGCACTGCCCTCAGCTGTACCCTACGTTCCCCTGCCGAGGCTCTGTGTGGCATGGAAGCCAGCTCTCCACGGCATCTCATTCCATTCTCCCCGTCTCTGCACACCCCAGTCATGCTCCCAGGGGCCCAATGCACTAAGCTCAATCCTCTTTTGTAGGAAGGGCCTTCCAGAGGCCTCTTCTGGGCCTTTGCATTTTGCCCCCAAGCTCACTCCAACCTCATGCAATACAATGTCTGATACTTTTGCGTTACTTGGATCTCAGTTTGTGAAAGAGACATTTTCTGATCGCCCTCTCCAGGGCAGCCCTTTCCCAGTCACTGCCATCCCTACTTGCGGGCCACTTCCATCCGTCTATTTAGTTCTTGTCTGCCTCCCCCCGCAGAAAGGTAAAGTCTGTGAGAGTAGAGAGACCCTGGCTGCCTTGTTATTGCCGTACCCTGGTATCTGCCAGGATATTCTAGTACACAGTAGGAAATCAATAAGTACCTGTCAGAGGGATAAAAACATAAATCTAATGTGAGCCCTTCAGAATGTGAGGACAGTCTGTTAAACTCCTTGCGGTGGTCATCTTTGGGAATGGACGAACAAGGAAATTGTGGTGTTTTTATTATACCGGACGACGCCTAGTAAATATTTTACATGAGTACATTTGGACTTGGTGAGAATAAATTTAAAAATTGTTTCATTGTGATTATTATTTCTTTTTTTTTAACACTGAGCTATTCTTTCTCCGGGAATTGTGATCCAGACACGGTCTGACAACCCTTTACGCATAAATAGAAAAGGTCCTCCAATGATGTAACGTGGATCATGTCCTTGACATTCTTGAAAGCTCCGGCAGGCAGGATGAAAGGAAAAAATAGAATCATGGTGCTGAGAGGGACCAGCCTTTAATCTCATCCAACCCCCTTATTTTACTGGGGAGGAAACTGAAGCTCCAAGAGGCAGACACTTTAAAAGTGGAAAGATAAAGGTATGGTAAGTCAGAATCCTGACTCTGTAACTAACCTGGGCTGGTCCTCTGTCCGCTCTGGGCTAGTTTTCTATACTTAAAAATATGAGGGGGGGGTATGTCTTGCTGGCTTCTAAGGACCTATTCATTTCTACTAATCCATATCTCTATTGATAACTCAATGAAAAAAATCCCATATGACAAATCCAGACTATTCATTTTCTAAGTATCTGCAAGTATAACCAAGATAAATTTTCTGAGGCATTGGTTAAATACAGAGACACACTGTTCCTGCATTTAAGGGAAATAAAAAAGGAAGATAAGGATGTGATCATTCCTTTCAGTTAGGATGCAGAGACTGTCCCCACCACTCCAAAAAAACAAGAACAAACTGAATAAAATAAATGATAATACATTTTTTAAAAGTCACACATCTATAGAGGCAGAGACAAATAAAATGCTACAAAAGGATGAACGCTTCCTGGTTTCATCCCTGAGGGCACAGCAGAAGGAAGAGTGAATGTGATGTAGAAAGTGGCAAGGAGGCATCAGCACACATTTTGATAGACATTTAATGGCCACGTGTGAGCTCATATGATGGACTGGAATTCCTCGTTGGCCCGCTACAAACCTAGCTATGGCCATCTGCCACCATGTTTCCACAGGACCCTCCCAAGTGCATATGGTGGAATGCTGAGGCAGATGGGTGAGATAAGAAAGACCTTCCAAGATGGATGGGGCCTTTCCCAAGTGCAAGTGCAAATGCTTGTGTTTGGATAGAGGCAGGGTAGGAGAGTGAGAGAGATTACCCCCAGGCACACGAGGGGCTTCACTGAGCATGGGTAGCAGGTGGCTGAAGCTTGGTGGAAGAAGCAGGATAGAGATGCATCTCCCCCAAAGCACAAAAGGCCTGGAAAAGCTGGTGGCCAAGACATAAATCACATAGTGTCTTCTCTGTAAGTGACAAAGTGAGGTTTATCTGAAGAAGGTAAGGTATGTTCAGCATTTGAGAATCATCCAACACAATTCACCACATTAGGAGTGTCAATTACATCTCAATAAAAAAAAGAAAGAAAACTCATATGACTATCTTAATGGAAGACTAAAAATTATTTGCTATAATTTAATAACTATTCATGATCACAATCTACATTAAACACAAATAGAAGGTTAATACATCCAATCTGTGGCATCTATGAAAATCTACAGCTATTATCATACTTCATTGTAAAATATTGAGTGCTTCCCTCCTAGCCCTGGGTACCAGGCCAAGACGCCCACTCTCACCACTTACATGCAACATTGAACTGAAAGTCTTGGAGCAACAGGCACTGGGTGGGGGGAAGACACACACGTTACAGGGAAAGAATTCAAATTTTCTGCATTCTCGACGACACGATTTTAGGAATAGAAAAAGCTAAGGAATCTAAAAAGGAAAAATAGAATTGAGAAATGAATTTAGCACGGTCAACTTGAAAAACAATTGTGTGCCCATATTTAAAAACTCTCGATCTCTACTTTAATCATGTAGGCACACTAATTTATTTAGTGTAAATCTGAAATGAATCATAAATGAAGTTTTAAAAGCTAGTGCCATAAAAGCATATATATATATATACATATATATATATATGACTGAAAATGGCACACTGTGTTAAGGATTTAACTATGCCTTGACAAGCAAAAAACAATTAATATGCACATATTCCTTTTAACAGGATAAGGATGTATATATGTATATATACATATACGTATATATACGTATATATATATATATAATCTCCACGTAGGCAAAGAATTCTTAGGACACAAGAGTATCAATCCTAAAACAAAATAAAGAGAAAAGCTTGGCCCCAACGAATTGAAACAATTGTTTTATTTTATTTATTTTTTTATTTATTTATGATAGTCACAGAGAGATAGACAGAGAGGCAGAGACACAGGCAGAGGGAGAAGCAGGCTCCATGCACCGGGAACCCGACGTGGGATTCGATCCCGGGTCTCCAGGATCTCGCCCTGGGCCAAAGGCAGGCGCCAAACCGCTGCGCCACCCAGGGATCCCCGAAACAATTGTTTTAATTCGACCATCAAATGACATCTTTAAGTACATGCATAGGTAAGCTACGGACTGGGAGAAAAATCTTGCAACACATACCTGATAAAAGTCTTAAATCCTCAATAGAAAAGGGCACTTAAAAATCAGTAATGAGGGATCCCCTGGGTGGTGCAGCGGTTTGGCGCCTGCCTTTGGCCCAGGGCGCGATCCTGGAGACCCGGGATCGAATCCCACGTCGGGCTCCCGGTGCATGGAGCCTGCTTCTCCCTCTGTCTGTGTGTCTGCCTCTCTCTCTCTCTCTGTGACTATCATAAATAAATAAAAATTAAAAAAAAATCAGTAATGAAAAGACAAGCAACAGACACTTCCTGACAGCACTTTTGTGGAGACACGGAGTGAATTCCCAGGGCTTCAGAACGGCCCTATGGCAAACAAAGAAAAGACTCAAAGCAAGTGCTATAGGTGTGAGGCTATTCACAGGTCCCTACAGGTGTGGTTGAAATCCAAGGGTCAGAGGAAATGCCACCTGGAGCACCTAAAGCATCTTGGAAAGGCAAGGTCAACTCCTGTATAGACTCCCCTGGTGCTCAGGGAACTAAGCCAAACAAAAGTGCTGCCAGCATCTTCTCTAAGCTTCTGCATCTTCCTTAAGCATGTGGGGGCCTAACAAGGCAGAGGGAGGGGGAGAGCACAGTAGGAAGGGCAGGAGCTGGGCCAGGCCCCAGATCCCTGCCATCTACACCAGCAAAGGGAAAGGCTGGCCGCTCCTAAGGGGATCTGAAGCTGGAGTTCAAGGGGATGGGGAGGGAGCAAGGGAGGAGAAGTGAGAAGCAGAAGCAGAGAGAAAGTCAGAGAAATTCTCCCACCCAAAATAAGCCAGGAAAACAAACTCAAAAACCAATGAAGGAACAAGAATGTGCGTGACTCAGTTTCCTAGGGATACTTGCATGAAAATCCCCAAGTGCTAAGGGAGGGACAGAAGAGAGGGTCTGCGGAGATGCCTGGACCCTACCTCCTACAGGCCTTGGGACCTTACTTATATGTTACTTCATTGTGTTGAACCCTTGTTCCCGCCTCTGAAAACTGGGAATAAATAAAAGTGTTTTCTTATTTTCCTCCTGGGGTAGTATAAGTATCAAATGAGAGGAAACATCTATACTCTACAAAGTATGGCTATTAATATGGCTAATAATGGCACAGTGTATCAAGGACTTAAATATGCCTTGACAAGCAAAAAACAACTAATATAAACATATTCCTGCTAACAGGAGGATAAATATATTTTGGTTGACTTTTTTAGAAAAGGAAAACACAGGTATTGTAAAGTTTCATAGAATGAACTAGACTGGGTCAAAATGATCTCTGCTTTAGTAAAGCAAACTTCTCATTAAACAAAACAGGGGCACCTGGGTGGCTCAGTCAGTTGAGCGTCTGCCTTCGGCTCAGGTCATGATCCCAGGGTCCTGGGTTTGAGCCCCATGTTGGGCTCCCTGCTCAGCAAGGAGCCTGCTTCTCCCTCTCCCTCTGCCACCTCCCTCCTGCTCCTGCTCTCTCTTTCTTTCAAAGAAACAAAATCTTTAAAATAAGTAAACAAACAATAGACAAATTAAGATGACCACACCTAAGAGGGAGGGCCAGCAAAATTAGGAATATATGTAAAAACTGCGCATTCCATTGAAGTTATTTCTAACGAACGGTATAAAAATATTTTGCATGAGCATATTTAGGGTGCTGTACACTATAAATTTAGGTTTAAAAAACAAAAGGGAGAAACAATGACTACAGAGATGGGGGATGGGTGTTCAGTGAGAAGTTAAAAGGTAAGAATGTTTTCAGGAGGATAGAAATTAATATAGAAATATAGAAATAGTGGGATCCCTGGGTGGCGCAGTGGTTTAGCGCCTGCCTTTGGCCCAGGGCACGATCCTGGAGACTCGGGATCGAATCCCACGTTGGGCTCCCGGTGCATGGAGCCTGCTTCTCCCTCTGCCTGTGTCTCTGCCTCTCTCTCTCTCTCTCTCTGTGTGACTATCGTAAATAATAAATAAATAAATAAATAAATAAATTAATTAATTAATAAAAAAAAAAAGAAATATAGAAATAGTAATTGGGGATCCCTGGGTGGATCAGCAGTTTAGCGCCTGCCTTCGGCCCAGGGTGTGATACTGGAGACCCAGGATCCAGTCCCACATCGGGCTCCCTGCGTGGAGCCTGCTTCTCCCTCTGCCTTCTCTCCTTCTCTCTCTGTGTCTCATGAATAAATAAATAAAATCTTTAAAAAAGAGAAATATTTAGTAATAACTGAAGTTTAATTAAAATATATGTAGATATTTAGTTTTAAATAAGGGCATTTACTAAAACAATAGATGCACAGTAGGTTCCAAACAGCAGAGAATAAGGGAGTTACAGCCTGCTTTGTCTCTGAGGAAAAGAGAAAAAGCCGCAATCCCTCCAGTGTCTGAGGGTGGGGAGTCTGGGTGTGGGTTGGTTGGGGGGCTTCAGTTCAGGGTGTCCCAGGAAGGAGTCCCCAAGCCCCTGACTGCCATATCTCAAGGTTTGATGGGCGAGGGGTCCCTTCCAAGTTCATCACGTGGCTGTAGGCAGGACCCTTCACAGTGCCATGAAATCTGTGAGCCTCTCAAGGATTAGAGGAAAAGAGCTCTTCTCTCTAAGGGAGAAGCAAAGGAGTCTGGAAAGCACTAATGTGGGGAAGGGGGAGGGGAAGGCTGAGGGTGGGTCACATTCAGAGTCTGGGGAAAGAGAGAAAGTTAGGTAAAGTTTGATTCAGAAGCATTTTATTCTTATGATCAGTGGGGACACCCATTTCAGGAATCATTTATGGGGTAAGTAATAGGAATCTGGAGGGTCTGTGTCTGGTTTTGTCACAGGTAAACAGGGCACATGAGTCTTATCGAAGTCACATGGGGGAGCGGCTTCTTGCAGTGAGCTGGTTCCTGGGGCACAAACAGCGCAGGTGGGGGTCCAGGGGGCGGAAGGCATCTCTTTTTTCACTGTCTCTGTTCTCTGGGATTGCAGGATCTGGTAAAATTCAACAATGTGATTGACGGAGCCATAGTATGGTCTCACGGAAAGCTAAAGTGTGAAATTGGCGTGGGACTTGCCAGGTGGTTAGAATTCCAATAGATGTAGACAGCCTGAGGTTTATATAGCTTGGAGGTGCTCAGCTGCTAGGAACAGAACATCCCAGGAACAGGGGCTTACGGAAGGGGACATGTCATGCCCTTCCCCAGCGGGAGCGCACGGATGACGCGCAGTGCCAGGCTTGTGGTAGAAGTTGGGCTGTGCCAGGGCTCTGGGTCAGCTTCTGTCATCCACCTGGCCTTTTCCTTGACACTACAAGGAGGCCATTGCCGCTTAGGGCACCTGCCCTTATGCAAAAGTTTCTGAAGAAGGAGCAAGGGGGGGTCAGACCAGAAAAGGGGGTTTTGCATTCATCAAAGAGAAAAAGCTATCACAGAAGAGGCATCACAGGCTGCCTTGTCACCCGTTGACCAGGATCCTGCCAAAGAGCCACCATTATTTTAGCTTCAAAGCAGGTGAGAAAAGTCAGCGTCAGATAAGTGAGATTAGGATTGCCCAAGCCTGGCCTAAACTCACCGCGACCCATCCCCTGAGGTGGGAGAGGTGCCTCCCCCAGGCTGAGGTTCTTACCATCTGAGAGACCCACAGGTTCCTGTTAGCAGGAGTAAAGGGGGTCAGGGGTGGCTACCAATGGCCAGGTGATATCAATGCCTGCCCCAGGGCATTCCAGATAGAGCCCTTCTGTGGAATCACAATCATCTGGAAGGCCCACTCACAGGGATGCAGACTCAATAGCTATGAGACAGGGTCCCAAGCCCTTGTAATCCTGAAATGTTCCCGGGAGATGCTGCTGATCCCCAGACTAATCTGTGAGAACCACTGCTATAGGCCAGGGTTGGGGCCTGAAATCTTTTTCAAATCTAGAGGATAAGAAATGATTAGAAGTTGAATAGCTGGGGATCCCTGGGTGGCGCAGCGGTTTAGCGCCTGCCGTTGGCCCAGGGCGCGATCCTGGAGACCCGGGATCGAATCCCACGTCGGGCTCCCGGTGCATGGAGCCTGCTTATGTCTCTGCCTCTCTCTCTATCTCTCTCTCTGTGTGACTATCATAAATAAATAAGTAAATAGGGAAATAAAGAAAGAAAGTTGAACAGCTGGAACTGTTCCTGGGTTCCTTCACCCCACAGACTGGTGAGTCCGGGTGGCCAGCTGAGAAGTTTAGAATTTACACTCACTGGGGTCTAGACCATCTTCTCTGATAGAAACACATTATGGTGAGCCACAGACTAATTTTTAATTCTCTTGTAGCCACATAAAAAAAAGGTAAAAAATAATAAAAGTTGAAGTTAATTTTACTGATGTATTTTACGAAAACATTTTAAACATGTACTTAATATAAAATTATTAGTGAGCTATTTTACATGTTTTAAGTCTTTAAAATCTGGTGTGTATGTCACAGCACATTTCACTTCCTACGAGCAATATTCCAAGTGTCGACAGTTACTCGTAGCTATTTGCTACCACACAAAACAAGATGTATTCAATCTGTGACTTTATGTAGGTTTTTCTTCACCACCCCCATCACTACTGTCCCCAGGGTTAGAGGCAGAGAGGTTAATAGTAACCTTTGTGGCGGCTTTGGCTGGAGGGGTTGAGCCCTGGGAGTGACAGTCTGGGGATGCAGGAGATCATTAGCTTCCTCAGGTAAACTCCTGACATTTCCGTTACATTACCTCTCACATTAATGCTGTTAGTTTGGCCCTGTTAAAGTGTTACTCATCTCAAATCTGTAAAAAAAAAAAAAAAAAGACTACCCAAATAAGAACCAATAGAAGCTATCTATACAGAATCTTCTATAGCAAAAAGTTTGGCCACTATCACTTCTGCTTGGCAGACTCACAGGCAGGCAGAAGGGGTGGGAAAGTTTTATGTGTCATTATTGGCTTTTGGTGGCATGGAAGCTGGCAGGTTAACTAGAAATGGCCCCTTTGTGTGGTTGGGTTAGATGCATGTTTGGCTGGTCTTGAGTTAGTAGTAAGGGTAAAAAAAATAATAATAAGAGAAGCTGGCAATGGTTGCCCAAGTCCTGACTATTCTGGAAGGATTGCCATGGAGGTGGTTTGGCTTCCTACCTGGGTGCTACAGAGGTTGTGGGACACATTTCTCTTGTGATAGGTGATCTGGCCACTGTCTATTAGTATATTTCATTTCTCTGCTGGAAAACAAAACCTTGGTTCCATTGTAGCCAATTATCACTGAAATGTTGAAACTCAGTTGTCAAAATGTTTTCTTCCTGGAAACTTTGAGGTTCTAGGCATTTGTACTTCCTGATTTTTTTTTAAGCCGCTGCCTAAAGGGGAACCATGGTGTAATGAGAGGGGCCTGACTACTAGGCCCAGCTCTGCTGTAATGAAGATGTGGACCTCAGGGAAGTCAGTTCACCCTCAGGTCCTCAATTTCCTCATCTGTAAAATGAAATAAAATTATTGTAGCTCTGCATTCCCCAAAATGAGAGAACTTTTTTGTCTGTCAGGCTGGACATTTTCTGTCATCGCTACAGACATAAAGATGAATGATACATAAGCCTGCTTTCAAGGAGTTCCTAAATCTAAAAACCTAACTAGACCTGGGAGCTCAGATGATAACAGCGATGTTGATCTTGATGATGATGATCATGCTAATGGGGATGGTTATCATCATGGGGATGATGATGGTGTTGATGATGTTAATGGTGGTGATGGTGATGAAGAGGATGGTGATGGAGATGATGGTGGTGATGGTATTAATGGTGGTGATAATGGTGTGGATGATGATGGGGTGGTGAGGATGGGATGATATTGGTGATGATGATGGTATGGTGCTAGTGATGACGATGGGGATGAAGATGGTGTTGATTAAGAAGATGGTGGTGATGATGATGATGGGGATGATGAGGAATGTGATAACAGTATTGTTCATGGTAGTGATGGTGCTGCTGCTACTGCTGCTAATGGGGATGATCTCTTTTTTTTAATAATAAATTTATTTTTTATTGGTGTTCAATTTGCCAACATACAGAATAACACCCAGTGCTCATCCCGTCAAGTGCCCCCCTCAGTGTCCGTCACCCATTCACCCCCATCCCCCGCCCTCCTCCCCTTCCACCACCCCTAGTTCGTTTCTCAGTTAGGAGTCTTTCATGTTCTGTCTCCCTTTCTGATATTTCCCACTCATTTTTTCTCCCTTCCCTTCTATTCCCTTTCACTATTATTTATGTTCCCCAAATGAATGAGAACATGCAATGTTTGTCCTTCTCCGATTGAGTCATTTCACTCAGCATAATACTCTCCAGTTCCAGGGATGATGATCTCTTGATAACGATGATGGTGATATTGGTGATGATAGTGGTTAGGTACTGAGCACAGCTTCTGTGCTAGATATTGTGCCTAGATATTTCAATGCTTTGCTGTATTTAGTCCTCACAACTGTTGGAGCAGCTATTAAGATTATCTGCATGTTTAGGAAGAGGTAATTGAGGTTTAAAAAGATTAAGTAAATTGCTCAAAATCACTTTGCTAGCCAGTGTTAACGGGTGGTGATAATAGTGAAATCTGGATTTCAATGTGAGTGAGCACTTTTGCTCCATGGTTCTAATAACAACTTTGCTCACCTACCTCATTCCATGCTGTGTTGTTTTCCAAAATGTGATGTCCTTTGACAAAAGTATGTGGAATGTGGAAACAGAAGGAAGTGTGCATTCTATAGGCCAGATGAGTCTGAAGAAACTTCACAGAGATGTGCATTTAACATAAACGTTAATGATCAAGAGAAATTGGAATTGAAAAGGTCATTCCCAGAAGATCCAATAGGAAATATACTACTGTTGGGGGGTCATGGTGCTAACTGGGACGTTTCAAACATATTATGGCTGAGCTGGGAAATAAAGATGGGAGGATTATTTGGGGCCAGGTAGGTATAAGCACTGAGTTCTGTGAAGAAACTTGGAGTCTATTGCGTCTTTCATTTGTTGGGTTAGGTTTGAGGTTGTGTCTAGTGCATAATAAGAATTAAAAACGCCTTGATTTATGACTTTAGACACCAACTGACCTGCTGCTCTGGTGCTCGGCTGGAAATAGCACCACACAGCTTTGCAGCGTTGCTTTGCCTACTTCTTTCTCCAGCATGAGGTGAATATTAATTGTCCTGATTTTTTTTTGAGGCTCTCAAGCTCTCACCTCACAGTTGCTTTTGTGAGAAGTGATCTGACTGTATAAGAACATGAAGTAAGGACCATGACAGTCCAACCCCATGCAGGGAAAAGTGGCATTTCTCCAACTCAAGCAACAAAGTCTGTAGAAATTCTTCTTCTACATCCAATTACTACATCCAATTAATCCCCATAAGTAAGCTGAACACGTCCTTTCTCATTCTGTCTCAGATGACTCATTTGAGTTGCTTTGATGAATTAAAATTTTTTCCCCAAGACATGAGGATAAGAAATTCTCTACATGTGCACTATCATGTAGTAGAACAAAGTTTAGTCTGCCCTAAAAATGTTTAATTTGGCCTACTCTTTGGGTCTAGAAATGACTTACATCTCTTAAAGGATAGTTTCCAATCTTCAAAATTTTTGAATCTAACCTAAGCCAGGGCATTCTGTTACATTTGTAACCTTCAAAAATGGTTTGAGGGGAAAAAATAAAGTTTTGTATTACATGCATGGGTGCTATATTCTGGACGTTTGGGTCTGATTTGGGGTGTGGGTGTACATACTGCCATCTCAGTAACTGTTTGCTCTTCACTGTGGCTGAGGTCGAGGGCATTCTTCCTACGTGACCCCTGGGGGGGTGACCACATGCTGCCTCCTCTCAGGGTTATTCCCTCTCCGACCTGAGAGTACAGGAAGTCCTGAGAGAAAGGAGGTACTCTCATTCCTGCATCCTATATCTAGATGGTCCTGGGATGCTATACTGGGAAGGAAGACAGAAAAGAAAGGGAAGAAAGGGGACAAAGATGAGAAGAGAAGAACAAGAGAGATGACAAGATAGAAATAAGTAGGAGATGGAAGTGAGAGTGGGGGTGTGGAGGGTGTGACCTGGGACCTCCGGCAGGTTGTCTTAGTGTCTTAGAATCTCCCACTGTTTGAATTCAAAACTTACCAGGCCCCCTTACCAATTTGAATTCTTTTCTATAATTTTAAGAGTCAAAACTCCCACTATATTGTAGGACCCACTTTCCTATGGACCCAAGAGTGCCAGAGAACAATACTAATAACTAACATCCAGTCTATGCACATGAATCCCTGTGTGTGCAACACTATGCTTTTCAAAGAATGGTCACCTCTTTTCCTGTAAAAGCGTGGGCTCTAACTTCTTTCTAAAGTTCTTTCCAAATATCAATGTTCAGAGCAACTTCCAAATAGAAGTATTCCTATTCCCTCTGAGAAAATTTTAGGTGAGCAAACTGAAGATCAGAGAGGTTCTGTGACTTGCTCAGAGTCCCAGAGCTGGCGAGTGGCAGACCTGGGACCTTACCATCATATTCCTTTCATTAAAGATGATGACATTCAACCTGGGGAGGGGCATAGGAGGCCTGCCTTCATACCCCCCACCTCAGGTCTGCTTGTCCATCAAGTGTGCTGGTCCTTTCTCACAGTCAATGTGCCAGGAACTGGAATGTGAACCATGCTGTCAGAAACTGGCATTATTTAACCAAATTGTGGTAACACATCTGTGCATATTGAAAGTGTGCTCAGTGGGACTGCCTTACTGGTGTTTCCTGGACCAGACACCTTGTCTCAGGGAACAAATAGTCAAATAGAGACAGTGGCTCTGCCTCTGGACCATAATCTTGAGCCTTTCTCCACCCTCCCATTCTATAAATGGAGAAATTGAGGCCCAGAGAAATGAAAGAGCCTGACATGGTCATTCAGAGGCTACTGCCAGAGCTGAGACCACAGGTAGGAGCTGGTGGTACAAGGTAACAAGTCTCAAATGCATTTGTAAATCTACTCAGAACATTCACTAAAAATCTAGCCAATAATTGTTAAGTCACCTCCTCTTCCACATCTGGGCCATGGAAGACCAGGAAGATCTCCACAAGCTTCCTATTTGCAGATTTCTACCCCTTGGTGTGGAAAGATGGCACCCAAAAGCAGGTACTTCCTGAGACTGTCACAGATCAAAAGTCAGTGGAGTTTTCTTTGTGTGTATGCTTACTGAGTAATGATCCCATGATCACCTGTAAAACGAGGTTAGTGATTCCTACCACGCAGAGTGTTTTGTAGACCACTACGATAAACGCACTTAGAAGCCAGGTGCCATCGTTCATGTATATATACATAGGTAGAAAATGTACTTACTGTGCAAAAGCTTCATCAAGATAAGAAGCGTTTGCACAGCAAAAGATACAGTCAACAAAACTAAAAGACAACCTACAGAATGGGAGGAGGTATTTGCAAATGCCCTATCAGATAAAGGGGTATTCGAGATCTATAAAGAACTTATTAAACTCAACAGCAAAGAAACAAACAATCCAATCATGAAATGGGCAAAAGACATGAAGAGAAATCTCACAGAGGAAGACATGGACATGGCCAACACGCACATGAGGAAATGCTCCGCATCACTTGCCATCAGGGAAATACAAGTCAAAACCACAATGAGATCCCACCTCACGCCAGTGAGAATGGGGAAAATTAACAAGGCAGGAAACCACAAATGCTGGAGAGGATGCGGAGAAAAGGGAACCCTCCTGCACTGTTGGTGGGAATGTGAACTGGTGCAGCCACTCTGGAAAACTGTGTGGAGGTTCCTCAAAGAGTTAAAAATAGACCTGACCTACGACCCAGCAATTGCACTGTTGGGGATTTACCCCAAAGATTCAGATGCAGTGAAACACCAGGACACCCGCACCCCAATGTTTCTAGCAGCAATGTCCACAATAGCCAAACTGTGGAAGGAGCCTCGGTGTCCACTGACAGATGATGGATAAAGAAGCTGTGGTCTGTGTTTACAATGGAATATTCCTCAGCCATTAGAAACGACAAATACCCATCATTTGCTTCAACGTGGAAGGCACTGGAGGGTATTATGCTGAGTAAAATAAGTCAATCGGAGAAAGACAAACATTATATGGTCTCATTCATTTGGGGAATATAAAAATAGTGAAAGGGAATAAAGGGGAAAGAAGGAAAAATGAGTGGGAAATATCAGGGAGGGAGACAGAACGTGAGAGACTCCTAACTCTGGGAAACGAACTAGGGGTGGTGGAAGGGGAGGTGGGCGGGGGGTGGGGGTGACTGGGTGACAGGCACTGAGAGGGGCACTTGATTGGATGAGCACTGGGTGTTATTCTATATGTTGGCAAATTGAACACCAATAAAAAATAAATTTGTAAAAAAAAAGAAAATGTACTTACTAAATCCCGATCTAAAACCTTTTGAGGAAGTCATAGCTGCGTTCATTTTGCAGATAAAAAGCTAAGAAATCCTTTTAGAAAATGATAATAACAAAAACAACAGTAGATTTCACTGATGGCCCTGGATGAGAACCCAGTTGGTGCCAGTGGAATGAATCATAATGAAAACAGACTAGGAACCTGATGCCCACGTACCTCTGTGTGGCGCAGTCTGCTCTGAAGGTAGAACAAGGAGACAGTCCTCGGCACCCACTGGACTCGATGACCTGCAGCAGTGAGGGGCTCTGCTTCTTGGATGTGGGGTCTGTGAGGAGAGGGACAGGGTACCCTGTGGATGACACTTAGTAGGGACAAAGGATAAGAAGTGAAGGAAGGCATGAAGGTCCTTTACCACTGCCCACCCCAGAGCCCCAGGACAGGAGAGAGAGAGGGGCAGGGACAGGGCTTTGGGGCCGGAGCCCATCTCAGAAAAATCCCCATCGTTTCCTGGAAGGTGATGGTTCAGTGACCTGGGCCTGACAAGGCCCCAAAGCAGCCTTTCTAAGGAAAAAATAGTCCACATAAGGATGCATCCTTATCCTGCTGCAGGAGGAATGAGAGGGAAGGGAGGAAGAGAAGGGCAGGGGGGAGGAAGGGAAGGGAGGAGAGAGGAGGGGAGAGGGAGGGAGGTGAGAGGAAAGGAGGGGAGAAAAGGGAAGGAGGGATGTCTGGGGGCTGGCTAGGTGCCTGTGCCCAGGGTGAGTGACCCTGGATGTTGGCATGGGGGGGGGAGCAGGGAAGGAGAGGAAGACTCAGAGATGAAAGGCACAGCTGCTCTCATCCTCTTGTCCATTCCGCTCTAATTTCAAGGTGACAATGGAACGCCTTGGAGGTGAAGGCACTTTTTCAAAGCGATCATTCTCCTTTGTATTCTGGACCATGGCCTTGGCCAGGGTGGTGGGGAGAGAAGGAGGGGTGGAAGAAGGAGCTCTCAGAAGCCACACTTGCTCCCAGGTCAGAGAATCCTTAGAGCCCATCCCAAGGGACAGTGGCCACACAGTCAGTAATAACAGGCTGTGTCCTTGGCGTGTGCCGAGAGAGCAGATCTCAGATGTCCACATGCAAACGCACAGAGGCAGCCCCAGGAGGTGATGGCCATCTTAATTAGCTTGATGGAGGTGACCATTTCACAATACGTAGGTGTATGAAAGCCTCACATTGTGCACCTGAAATAAAGACAATTTTTGTCAATCACACCTCAATAGAGCCAGAAAGAATAAGCGTAGGGTCCTGGTGGAGGGTCCACCCTCCCTCCCTCCCTTCCTAAGCTTCTCTTCTTCCTTCAGGATTCCTGCTCTTTCTCCCCCAGGCAGCCAGTCCCCTTGGATGCCAGCCCTCCACTGCACCAGTCCTAGGAAGATTCCCACAAACCCAGTATGGCTTTTTCCTTAAGAGCTGCAAGTGTGTTTGAGTAACAGTGGAGGCATTTCTGGGGATGTGTGCGTGTTAACAGGGGCGAAGGAAAGCATCTGAAGGCCAAGACAGAAGCCTTCAGGACTCGGCAAAACTCAGAAATTGCCAAGGGGAGGAGGGCGGGGGGTGGGGGTGAGGGGGTGACGGGCACTGAGGGGGGCACTTGACGGGATGAGCACAGGGTGTTATTCTGTATGTTGGTAAATTGAACACCAATAATAAAAAAAATATTAAAAAAATAAAAATAAAAAAAGAAATTGCCAAGAGCTCTTAAAACATTAATAGTCTTCTTTCTTTCTTTCTCTTTCTTTCTTTCTTTCTTTCTTTCTTTCTTTCTTTCTTTCTTTCTTCTTTCTTTCTTTCTTTCTTTTCTTCTTCTTCTTCTTCTTTCTTCTTCTTCTTTCTTCTTTCTTCTTCTCCTTCTTCTCTTCGTTCTTCTTGTTCTTCTTGTTGTTGTTCTTCTTTTTCCTCCTCCTTCTCTTCCTCCTCCTCCTCCTCCTTCACTCTTTTTTTGTTACTATTTGGTCCCCCTTTCCCCATCCAACAAAAAGGAAAAGGGAGCACCATTATCTGACCAACATCACCTTAGTCAAACTCCACAAAAATCCCCCCAGAGGAAGTAGTAATGGCCACAGATTTGCAAGGAGGAGACATGCTCAGAAATGGGTGGTTGATGGAAGACAGGTGGACAGATGGATGATGTGGTGGGAAGGCAGCAGGGGAGGGCAGGGCTGAGCCCTGTAGCCCTTCTGGCTGGGTCCTAAACACAGGCTCTCTGCTGTATCATGATTTCTCCAAATATGCCCACTAACAAAAATCCACTGAAGCACTAATGAAGGTTCTAGATTCCAGGGTCTCTCCTCTGGGGATTCCGATTCAAGTTCGGGAAGCACTACACTAAACCGCATCAGGAGAGCACTGTGCAAAACAAAATCCCGGAATCAGAGGCTGGCCCCGCAGGAAGGCCAGGGAGGGAGCAGGCCTGGAGGTTCCCTCCACAGGCCCCTCCCGGCTTTTGGTGAGCAGCAGGGGGCAGCAAAGAGCTTCCACGCTTGGGCTCCACTGAGGCCACAGTAGGATCCTGCAGGAGGGGTCACTGGGTGATGTCTGGGGGCGCAATGGGGCATCAGTGGCAGGGTCTGGGGCCAGTTGGTAGGCAGGGTGCAGATCCGGAAGGATAACCTGCGCCTTGCAGCGACAGAAGGTGGGGAAGTCCTGAACAGGTTCAGCTGGGGGAAGTGATAACTCTCCTTTGTTTCGGGAAGTTCATTTTGGCAGCAGCCAGGCAGGTTCTGGTCCTGGCAGGTGGGGGAGACTTAGAGCGTGGGTCTTCGCCTCTTACTGCACATGCGGCGTCGGGCAAGCCACCGAACCCCGAAGCCGGTGTGAAACCCCCAGTTTGATGTGTGAAGTGGGGCAAGATAGCATCCACTTCATGGGTTGTTACTAAGTCAGTTAATCCTCCTGGAGTGCCCTGTAGTGTGTCTGCCAAAAGCTTAAAGACTGGCCCAATGTTAACGATTCGTGGTGTCTTCATTGCACCTGCGGGGACATTTGTGGTCTCATTGACAGCACGTGGTGGGAGGCCAGGAGGGTGGTGGGACCATTTCCGCAGACCAGACAGGATATGAGGAGGAGCAGATGTGCTGGGAGATGAGCCTGGGCCCTGAGATCATGACCTGAGCCGCAATCAAGAGTCAGACCCTCAACCATCTGAGCCACCCTGGTGTCCCTCGGAATATATTCTTGAAAACAGCTTTACTGAGGTATAATTGATGCACAGCACGCTGTACATAGTTATTGTTACAGTTTGATGAGTTTGGACACCTGCATACACCTGTGAAGCCATCGCCACAATCAAGGTGATAAGCGTAACTGACACCTCCCAAAGTTGCTTCCTGTCCCTTTGTTTTCCCTTTTTTGTTTGTTTTTGGCATAAGTACCCTGCAGTTGAGACCCATGCACTTGACAAGTTTGTTCAAGTGCACAATACACTCTGACAATGGGCATAGGGTTGTACTACGGATCTCTAGAATGGATTCATCTGGGATAAGGGAAACTTCAGCCCATCAAGGTTGTGGGGAGGGGAAAGACCAGAAGAAGGGAGGGGTGGTGATGAAAGCCTGCTGCTGGGAAGGTAAAGGCCTCCGTAGGTCTGGAGACAGGGATGATGTCACCCCGGGGAGGAAACCAGGCGGCCTTGCTAAGCATCGCTTCAGTATTGGGATGCATGAGGTTCGGTGATGAGTGGGGAAAAACTCAAGGTGAAGAAGAGGGCATCCTGTCGGCCTCCAGGGAGGTCAAAGGCTTGCTTATCTGGAGGATCTCAGAGCTGGGGAGTGGTGGGGAGAGAATGAGGTCAGAGGTGGGAGGGTCTCTCGTTGGGCTGTATATGCGTGTGTGCAGTTTAGACAGTTTCTTCAAGGCAGTGTTTGTGTTCCTGAATGTTTATTAGATGTCTCAAATGTATAGAAGATTACAAAAAGCAATACCATGTATTCAGTAACAAATTTTGCTGCTGATATTTGGCCGTTCTTTTTTTGTTAAGATTTTATTATATATCTATTTTATTTTAGAGAGAGGGAACAAGTAGGGGGAGAGACAGAGGGAAAGGGGGAGAGAGAATCTTAAGCAGACTCCACGTGGAGCACAGACCCTGATATGGGGCTCAATCACAACCTTGAGATCATGATCTGAGCCAAAACCAAGAGTCGGATGCTTAACCAATGGGGTTACCCAGGCACCCTGATATTTGACCATTCTGTTTCAGGTTTCTTCTTTTAAAAAAAAATTTAAAGATTTTATTTATTTATTAAAGAGAGAGAGAGCGAGCAGGAGTGGGGGGAAGGGCAGAGGGAGAGGGGGAAGCAAGCTCCCTGCTAAGCAGAAGAGCCAGATGTGGGGCTTGATCCCAGGACCCTGAGACCATGACCTGAGCTGAAGGCAGACACTGAACCGACTGAGCCACCCAAGCACCCCCTAGATTTATTCTTCTTAAAACACACACACACAAGTTGGCAGAGAGATCACAACCCTCCATGGGCCACCTTCAGAGTCCTCAGGACTTCCTACCTTTAAAGAACCATATTATCCCCAGTGGCCTACCATCCACATGGGTGTTCTTATACTGATTTTTAAATAATTGACGTGTTTAAAGTCTGTAAATGTGACCTATTAAAGTTTTGTTCTGTGACTCCTATTTTATCTCTAAGAAAGTTCATTTTATTTGAGGGAGAGCAGAATCCATCACCCCAAAATATGCCTCGTTGGCATAAGGATTATTTTAGGCTGATCATTTTTAAGAAACAGCTTCTCTGTTTTTTAAGTTACAGGAGAAGCTTTGAAAGCCGAGGGCAAGTTACCTTTTCATAAGAGACTTTTGCACGTACCGGGGAGGTCTCCATTTGTGAGAGTATCTTCCTCTACATACCAGGAAGAGGATGACCAAATCTCCGGAAACTCTTATCAAAGGAGAAGGCACAGACATACACCTGCAGGATAGCCATACCCTTCCTCACTATTTTGCCTGGAAACCTCCCATAACTGATGACCACCCCACCGCCAACATCTTTCATCTTTAGTGGAAGATGGTATTTAAGGTGGTGGCTTCAGCCATCTGGGGATTTACTGTTTCCCTGAGTCTCCCCTTTGTGGACAGGAGGTGTACATGTTATTAAACTTCTGTTTGCTTTTCTCCTATTATTGTATTTTATTACAGGGGGAGGGAGGGTGTCTTAGCCAAGAACCTAGAAGGGTGGAGGTAAAATTACTTTTCCTCCCCACATGCTCCTATTTTAGAGAGAGCTGTCTTGCATGAATATGTGTTTGTAAATCCTTTTCGTTTCCCATGTGAAGTTGCTCACTCCTTTCCTCTCCTTTAACATGTAAATATGTTGAATCTCATTGCTAGATTTTCTGAAATTGAGCCATCTTTTTCTTCTTTTTGCAGAAATATGTTTCCATTTCAAACAGTTGCTTTTAGAGGCCAATGACCTTAATGCGCTCTGATGGAGCTTTCTGTTGCAGTCGACCAATAGCCATAATTTGTAAGAGCTGCCACGTGTCTTTAGGATAAGACAACATTCCTAAATATCTAATTCTCATTTATAATTCCTCAGTGGCTCTATTTAGCTCACTGAGCTTCAGGCTCCTCTGAGTGCCTCCGTCGTGGCCTTCACATTTCATGATCCCCTTTTCAAATTTATCCCCTTATGTCTGGCTTCTGTCCCAAACCTCTCCTATCCAGCCCATCATCAGAGCTTGACAGTTGTCATCCTTAAGTGTGTCTTGAATCCAGTCCCTACTTCCTATATTGAGAAACCTTTCTTTCGCTCAGGCCTCTGAGCCTTGCACATCGGGAATCAAGAATAACTATTGTCAGGCGTAGACAGGGCTCTGTCACAGAATAGCTCGAAATCCTGGGATGGATCCCCTGCCCCATAAAATGAAGGCCAAACTCTTTAATACCACATGACCATGTTCCTGTCTGCTGGACACAATTCCCTGAAAAGAGCAGAGGACAATCTGCAGCACACACCTGTGTGCATACCTGTGGCTGCATTTTGAAGCCCCTTCTCAAAGGGAGTCCCTCCTCTGTGAAGGGAGTGTGGGTGTGTGAGCTGACTTCTACATGGGGATCAGATTGGGAAAAAGGCCATGTGTCCCCGCCATGGTGACTCAAGTCAAGTGCATGTCTGCTGGGTCTGGAATTCTCCTGAGCATATATTTTCAGGAGTGCTACATGTGTATCTAAATCCAGGTATCCCTGTGATCAAGTTGCCATCACCGCCAGGTTCCACCTGTGAAAATAGGCCCATCTGTGTCTCCTCCCCATGCTTATCGTGGTGCTGGCATCTTCTTCACATCTGGGGACCACCGAGGCCCTGCCACCCAGTCTGTCACTCCCCATCCCTCATTCCTTTGAAATTGGGAGCCCGATTTCAAGGCAATGCCTCTCACCATCACTCCCATCACCATAGAGCTGTTCAGAAATGCTGGCACCTCTCACCTGAGGCAATTCTTAGTGTCTCCCTGTGGGCACTGTCCTCCAGGACCTTTGGGAGGAGGCATGGTTACAAAGTATAGAAGCAAGTTGCATATAATAGACTCACTGAAATCTCATCTAACTGGCCCCAGGGCCTCTGGGGCTCCATCAGGGGTGCCCCTGCCCACTGACCTCTAAGGGTGTTTGCTGATGTTGAGCACAGTGCTCATTTATCTAACCAAGCACAGAGCAACTGCCACACCCAATGTATTAAACCCTCATCCTGCATGAGTGCCCCTGTCTGTTCAAGCTGCTATTGCAAAACACCACAGACTGACTGGCTCATCAACTCCAGCTCTGTTGGCTGGAAGGGGGTTGAGGGCAGCATGGGCAGGTGAGTGACTCTTCCAAGTTGCAAACTTCTCACTGTGTCCTCACACACTGGAAGGAGTAAGGGTGGTCTCTGGGCTTTTTTATGAGGGCACTAAGGACTTTCATGAAGCCTCTGAACCTGTGACCTTGGCACCTGCCAAAGGGCTCCAGATCACCTCACCATGGAGGTTAGACTTCATTATATGAATGCTGTGGGACCCAGATGCTCAGACCACAGCAGCCCCACATCACTGCATTTGGTACAATCCAGCGTTCTAGTCACCCCCGTGATCAAATGCCCCAAGAACACTCTCCTGCCTCAGACTGCATCAGCACGGAATTGTCCAGCTCTGGGTCAGACAGCATACAAGGGTGCACCTCCTCCTGCAGCTGGGCCTCCTTTTCCCCACTTTGGCCCCACCACAGTAAAGTTCTTTTTATCAGCCCAGAGGCAAAGGGTGCTGGGGGCTGTCTGGAGGACAGTTGGCATCCCCTGTGAATCCACCACTTTTTGTGAAGCCATCCAGAGTTTGTTTTGTTTTTTTGGTTTTGGGTTTTTGGTTTCTTGGTAAATGCATTTATAGATGCAGGGAGAGGCAGCTCCTGCACACGTGACAGAGGACTGCTTTCACTGCAAGCAATGTTCAGAGGAATGAGAGCTCAGTGTTCTCAGCCTCACATGAGCCTGTGTGAATGTACCATCCCCTGGGGCGGCCCTCTCTTGTCATCCATTCTGAATCCTCTAACTAATTGAATTATCATGCAATCGTCACTCTGAATCAGTGGCCCTTACGGACTCTGGGCTTGACCTGCTGCTGTTGGGAGGTAAGGGGTTACTTTGCAATTGCCATGGAGACTTTCTGGTTTTCTACCCCACACAGTTGAGAACTCAAGGCTTTAAGTCTGTCATTTTTCTAGAAAGGCTCTCTAGGCCAGCCCAAATCTGCCAGCACTTTCAATCTTTCCAAACACCACTGTCAGCTCAGTCACCGAGTGTTCTGGTCACTTACTGCATCCGTATCTTGCCCTCCACCTGCGTGCATCATGGCAGGGGCAGAGGAAGTCCGCTGCGCACATCCCATCACCGTCCCACGGCTGCAAAGATTATACGTTCCTGTGTTAAATAAGTCATCAATGCAATCTCGCGGTGCAATTCCAGAATGGTCTGTTTCCTGGGGCCACTTCTGGTTGCAATAACTGGATTGTTCAGGGTACTGCATACCCACGAGGTGCATGAAGGTATTATGAACTATTCTCAGAGTTTTTCCAACAGAGGACAACCTCGTGCTTAGCGAAGCTCTCACATTACAGTCAAAGGTCAGCTCCTTGAGAAAAGGACTTTCTGCAGGTGTTTTAAAATCTCATCTTCCTGGGGTATAAGCAGTGCCCTTGCACGCAGCAAGAGCTCAGGTGATGTTTGATAAGGAGTGAGGAGATGACATAGGAGCCCAAGCAACAGATACAACTCCAAATCAGAATGCCACAAAACATTTTATGATCACAGATCTAGTAACTAAAGAACATTATAAAAATAAGCTTTCTTTTATTTGAGCATAAAATTGACCCCAAAGTACCCAAATGAAAAAAAAAAAAAACTTGTATGAATTTTCACAAAGTAAAAATGGCCTGTGTAATCACCATCTAGGTCAAGGAGAAAAATAAAGTAATAGCAACCCCTCAAAGCCCTCAGGGGGTCCCCTCAGTCACAATACCCATCCCCAGTGGTAACCACAGCCCCGACTTCTACTACCAAAGGTGAATTTTCCTGTACTTGAAATACACATGCACACTCACACACATGCATAATGGCACAAGCACACTTTCACACACACGCACATAATGCACACGTGCACATATAATACACATGCACCTAAGCTGACATGATCCCCACACACAATACATGTGCATACAAACTAACCTAACACATATACACACATACACACATGCACACACATACACAGTGCCACATGCACACAGGCTGACACGATACACAAACACACCCACACAGACACGCAATATAGCGTGTGCCCCAGTGCGTCTGGGTTGCTTCACTCAATACGATCTTTGTGAGATTTATCTATGCCGTTGTGCATGAGAGTATTTGGTTCTTTCTCATTGTTTCATGTTCCACCGTGTGAATATTCTCCATTTATTTATTCATTTCTCCACAATAAGAACACTGTTTTGTTGTGATGGTGCCACCATGGTAAATCCCACACATGGCTTCGGTGGATGAATGCTCTCATTACCTAAGAATAGAATTTCTGGGAAATGAAGTATTCATTTGTTTCATTTTTATAGATGTTGCCAACCAGTTTTATACAGTGCTTGTGGCAATTTCTGCTCCTGCCGGTTTAACGTGAGCCTTTGAAGATGACACATTCTCACCAGCACTGAATATTGCCAGTCATTTTTACTCTAGCTTTCTGGACGTCGGAGGGCCTTTACTGGGATCTCATTGTAGTTTGGCTTCACAGGAGTAAAAAGGCTGAACACATATTCATGTATATATGTTGGCCTTTGGGATAAAATTTTTTGCTGACTGATTTTTCAGTCTCTTGCCCATTTTTCTGTTGAAGTTTTTCTTTTTCTTACTGATTTAAAAGATTTATTTATTGAAGTTTTTCTGTTGAAGTTTTTCTTTTTCTTACTGATTTAAAAGATTTATTTATTCTGGATAGGAGTCCTTCATCAGATATAATCATCTTCTCTTACTTATGGCCCACATACTTGTCTCACTGGTATGTTTTGATGAATAGAAATTCTTAATTATATCCCAGACAAATTATCTTTTCAAAAATACTTAACGATGAGTGTATGTTTTCCCTACTTAAAATATCTTTGCCTACACCTGGCATTAAGCCACTCTTCAGTGTTACCTTTTAGAATTTATAACAATATTCCTTTTACATTTAGATCTGTAATCTATCTGAAATGAATTTTATGTATACGAGGAAAAAAAGGCATCAATATTCATATCTGAAAAAATATGGATATCCAATTGATCCAGAATAATTGTTTCTTTATTGCATTTATGTGCATGTTTGTGTTAGTGAAAATTTTATTCTATTCCATCCCCGTATTTGCCTGTTTTTGACAGTACTCATTATTGTACTGTCTTAATTATTTAACTTCATATAAATTTTAGTATCTGATAATGGAAAATCTCTATGTTTGCTCTACTTCTTTCACATTGTCTTGGTTGTTTTGGGGCATTTGTATTTGCATAAAAATGACTCAGATAAATGAAGCAATACCCAACCCTGTTTTGAACGTTTTTATTTATTTATTTGAGATATATACATAGAGAGAACATGAGCAGGGTGAGGAGCAGAGGGAGAAGCAGACTCCCCACTGAGCAGGGAGCCCAGTGCAGGGCTCAATCCTGGGACTCCAGGATCATGACCTGAGCCAAAGCCACACAGGTGCACCATCCAATCCAGTTTTGAATTTACCTCATTTTAATTTTGTTTTTTTCTATGATTTTTGTCTCCCAAGTCTAATATTCTGGGTAGATTATCTATGCCAACCACCCCCTCAACACACACACACACACACACCCACACACACACATCCAGTGCATTGTACTTTCTGATACATGTGCCCTTTTGTGGTCTCTTTTCACATTGACCTTTGTCCTGGCTTGGTCATGTGACTAACTTTTGGCTCATGAAACACTAGCAAACATCATGGGAACTGAGGCTTGGTCTTAAAGAACACTCACTTTTGAATGCTTCCTTTCAGATCCTAGACTTCATGCTGTGAGAAACTCAACCTAGCTCCCTGGAGAGGCTACAGAGAGAATCAAAGACCTGACTGAGGTCCCAGCCAACAACCAGCACTAACTGGCCACCTAGCCTTCCAGAAAATGGATCCTCCAGCCCTCTCTGAGCTTCTCTAGCTGGAGCCATGTGCCCAATTGCAGGATCTTGAGATAATAAACTATTTGGGTTAGATTAAACCTCTAAATTTGGGGGGAGTTTTCTATACATTCATGGAATGTATGTCTATATATAACATATGTGTGTACACATGTATATATTTGAGATGGCTTATTACACATCCACAGAATTGTGAAATGAAGTCTATATATAGATATATAGATATGTACGTCTACAATTCTAGTGATTCTTGGAGGGAATGTTGGTCTAACGCTTTTGCAGTTCAGTAAGAGAGGTGAAAATGTAATTGAAGAACAATTTTCCATAGCGGATGGCATAGAAGAATGATATGGTGGAAGCATCCTGAATAATTGGACACCAAGCCTCATTGATCCAAACCATTCAATAAAGACAGGGCAGGCTAGATCATATAAAATGCATTACGGTAATTGTAGTTTTGCTGATAATACAAGGATTGTGATTGTTCTCAGGTGCTTATATGGCTGGTGGGTAACAAGCCCTTGGAGAAATTGAACTGAAAATTGTGTTAATATATGTTATATATCATGTTTCTTATTTCCTATAATGGAAAGAGAACCTAGGGGAATGTATGCAGATGATATTATAAATAAATTACGTTTTTAAGATGATTATACCCTGAATCGACGTATTTACATTTTAGAAATATTTTTCAGGAACATAACAGGTCATTGTGTTCCAGCTAAGTAGTCTTTTTTCTACACCTTCTCTGATATTCCTAGTACAATATGGTGAGGATCCTTGAATGGATCTCAGATGGTTCAGGTGTGCCATCAGCCATTTGAGACTAATAGCCATTAAAATGCTGATGTTTGCAAATTATAGACTTTACAAATAACTTAGAGCAATTCAAGTTTATCTTTGTAAAATTCTACTTGATTGTGTTTTGATGTCCCCTTAAAATCCTGTGCTGTACATTTTCTGCCTACCACTTCTCCCGCCCTGCACACTCCCCCTTTCCCACCTGGCTCTAGCTCACAGATGCTGACCTAAACAGAATGCACCAACAGGCTCCCCTGCCCTCTATTCCTGGAACAGATTTGGCTGGGGAGCATTGTCAAGAGATCTGAGGGGGGAAAGTGATAAAAATCAGTTTTTATTCTTTTAACTCTCTTCCTGTGAGATTTCTGCAGGTTGACCATGTAGCCTGGCTCATAGTCGCACCTCCTCCTAGATGATGCTCTCCATACAGCTTACCTTCTCTGTCCAGTAACTGTCCCCACAACAACCCTGCATGCCTAGGGATGGCTCACCACTCTTAACTAGCTTCACAGTGTGGACTTTCCCTCCTGCCCCCCCACCCCCCATCCTGTCCACAGAATGAAATAGTTCCCTTTGCAAATTGTTCTCATGTAAATTTCCCTTGTATATATGGATGTCATCTCTTTCCTGCCAGGATGTTAAGGAAATTGAGATGATTTACCGTTTAGAATAGTTTATTGTAAAATCTGTTTTTTTTTTTTGAAAGGGCAAGTTTTTTTTTTTTAGTACAATTTTTATTTATTTATTTATTTATTTTTTAATTAATTTTTATTGGTGTTCAATTTACCAACATACAGAAAAACACCCAGTGCTCATCCCGTCAAGTGTCCACCTCAGTGAAAGGGCAAGTTTTTGAGTGAATAAATAAATGCACAAGTTGAGGAGGAATGCTAACAGCGCCCTGCACCACCAGGCCTCATCCAGGCTGGACAGCCGTGAATGCGTTTGCACCTCCCACTACAGTTGCACAAGTGGTAGCGACCTGTTGGCTGAGGACACCGGCTGGTTCTGGCGGATGGAGAAAAGGGTGTCACCGTAGGGACACAAGCGTGGCCTTCAGTTCAGGTTATGATCTCAGGGTCTTGGGATGGAGCCCCACATCGGGCTTCCTGCTCATTGGGGAGTCAGCTTCTCTCTCCCTCTCCCTCTGCCTCTCCCCACTACTCATTCTCTTTCTCAAATAAATAAATAAAATCTTTTAAAAAATTAAAACATGAAAAATAAAATTAAAGTTCAGCCACTGAATCGAGTCCAACACAGCTTTTTAGAAGTAATAAATGATAATAATGGCATCTGTCCGTTATAAGAAATAGTGACTCCTAGAACTTCTGGGTGTCCACACTGGGAAGAGCTTGTGTGACCGCACATGTCCTTTCTTTGTATGGGAAAACTAAGGTCCAGGAAGTGGGCATCACTTTCCCAGATGATGGTGTGAGAAGGTCTAAGTGCTACCGCAGCAGGCTGAAGGCTTCGTGTTGAAGAGAATCATGCCCTGAGAATCTGGCATTTGCATTTTGACCTGCTTACCCACCAAGTAAACACCACACACCAAATGCACGGAAGCTCTGTAGAAATGAATGAGACAGATGTTGCTCCTGACCTCATGTGGCCTCCATCCTTAGGGGAAATCAGAAAATTAAAAGTAAGCCAAATAATTGTGATTCGTCTTTACTGCTATGCATGAGACTAGTAAGGACTAGCAGGGAAACCTACTTTGGGAAGCAGTCAGGGAACACTTTCTGCAGAGGTGACGTTTATGTCCATACCCAAATGGTCCATTGATGTCACTACTCAAATGTTCTTACTGAGTGCCTACTGTGTACCAAGCACTGTGCTGTGTGTCCTTAATGAGTAAAACCTGCTATGGTATCTCAGTGGAAGAAATGATCAGTTTCAAAAAGAAGTTACTGGGGTGCCTGGGTGGCTCAGTCAGTGAAGTGTCTGCCTTCGGCTCAGGTCATGATCTCAGGATGGAGCCCCAAGTCAGGCTCTCTGCTCAGCGGGGAGTCTGCTTTTCTCTCTCCTTATGTCACTTCCCCCACTTGCTCTGCTTTCTCTCTCTTTCTCAAATAAATAAATAAAATCTTAAGAAAATAAATAAAAACTGAAGTTAGGGAATGACCTGGGTTATGAAGACAGCCAACATGATGCACTCAGAATCCACAATGGGGTGGCTGTGCAGTGGGAGAGGGCAGGGTCCCCTGACAAAGTGGTGCTCACAGTGGGACAGCAATCAATGGACAGAATAGGAGAGAAAGAGCATTCTGGGGCCCAAAACAAAAACAGAGCAAAAGCACACAGGTGTGCCAAGGTCATGCAGGAGACACATAGAGGTGTTTAAGGATGGAAAAGTCAAGGTGCTACAAGCCCAGAGCAAGAGAGGGAAGCAGGGAAGCAGTGACACAGGGATTTCTAGGTTCTGGTGAGAATTTTTGCTGTTACCCTTAAAGCACTGGAAAGTACTAAACAGCATTAGGCATGTGTATGTCATGTGAGCATCTGTATATATGTTTCTGTGTGTGTGCGTGTGTGTGTGTGCACCCAGATACAGAGTTTACTCTGCCCAGAGCATGTGTGAAAGAGGACACACATTACAGACTGTGGTGGGGGGGAATGTGGCTAGGCAGTCAGAACAATGTGTGCAAAGGCCCTGAGATCAGAAGAGCTTTGTGTATTTCTTCGAGGAATTGCTAGAAGACCAATGTGTCAGAGCATGATGAATGGGGTAAAGGGGGTTTCTAGATGAGGCTAGGGATTGGACAGTGACCAGGCCATACTGAGCCTAGGGCCATGGGAAGAAGCCCTTCTGATAAGCACCAGGGGGCACTGATCAAGTCTCACGGTCATTACTCTCTAGCCATGTGACAGTGGACCAATGCCCGGTCTTCTCAGGGCCTCGGTATCCTCCTCTATGAAACTGGGCAGGCGTGGCCACCATGGCAGAGCCACCCAGAGGGATGAAACAAGGTGCTGTCTGCCAAGTGTCACCATTGAGCTAAGTCTGTGACTGCCATATGTACAGGCATCAGAATTGTCCAGGAGCTTGTTGACAATACAGACCCCATCCTGGTTCAAACTCAGGTCTATCGACCTTGATTTTGCAGGATTAGGCCTGGGAGCCTGTATTTTCAAACAAGCACACTGAGTGACTGGCGTTTGGAAGCCATTTGACAAGACACTCTTCAAGGGCCCTTAAACACCAAAAGGTCCATAAACCAGTGCCCGTAACTCTGGCTCTGGAACCTGCATAGATGTGACCTCTGGAAGTCCCCTCTGCTGCCAGTTTTCTACCTCAGCTTTGTGAGAGCCTCTGCAGATTACATGGGACGGCTTCTCTCCCTCCCCTTGCTTCCTAATCTAATTATCACAGCAACCAGATGTGACAGGCTCCTGCTCAGGCCCATTTAAACATCTCCAAGGACACTATTCAGGACCCAGGCCTTTTTATCATTTGCCAGGCCCTGACCCTAGAAGCCTGGAAGGTCTCCTTATGCTAATTAGCAATGAAATGTCTTTCTGCCAGAATAATCTGATTACTGGGCCCCAGAGCAGCTGTAGACTGTCACAATCAAACCCACATTGAGAGGGCACCTTACGGGGGCGGGGAGGGGGTTCAGCCCACTGGAATGGTATGCCCTCTTCTTCCATGGCTCTGTTTCCAAACACTTCTGTGTGTCTACTCTCATTGTATTTTTGAAAATGTAATGAATATAAAGGTGTCTTTGTTCAGAAAATTAAATGCACACATGCAAATTGGTTTACCCATTTCCAATGCTCGTGGGCCAACTCAATCCACGGATGGCTCTTGCCCCACTTTACCTCGTCTGGTGGCTGACATGAGCCTGTCCACCCCTGGTAACTCACCGTGCACAGGTTATTATGTTGCTTCTGGACCTTTCCTTGTAGTGTGCTTTTCTTTCTAAGCATGTGGGATTATACTATAGATGTTGTTCCTCATCCATTTAATAAACAGACACTTATAGGAAAAACACCCAGAACTTGAGATGGAAGACCTGAGCTCACCAACCTTCTAAAGTTGGAAAAATTCCTCTTTGAGATCCAGCATCCTGCCGATTGCCTGGTGAGATTGGGTGATATACCAGAGCGCTCCCCCCAGCAATGAAAGTAGTTTATAGAAACGACCTGTGCCGTCGTGCAGGGCTGACCACTCCCATGATGTTGATGGGATGACGGTGGTTGATATTTGTTGGGTACATACTTACTATATTCCATACATTGTCCTACTGGCTTAAAATGCATTAATTAATATGATCTCAAAATAACCCTGGAAGGTAGGTAAAAACCCAAGGATTATTTTGTAAATCATCTGGTAGAAAACCCTAGATAGAAATGGCATGACATTTTTATGGTTTTCATTTACTTCCTTGTTATGAATATTCATGTCTCCCTGCAAAAATAGTAATGAGTTTTATTAGGGTCCTGTCCTTGACCTTTTTTGGGCATTTCATAATATTAGAAACATGCATTGTATTATATTAGACTTCTAAAACTTGAAAACATTCTGAATTGTGAAACATATCTGGGCCCAAAGATTTGCACTTTCTGATGCAGATTTGTTGACCTCAGGCGAGAGCCCCTCTTGCTTATCATGTCTTCTTCCAGCGCAGCTGTGCTTCATCCCAGTGTTTTCTTAACAAACATATTGCTCTATTCAGACTCCAGGAACAAGTAATCATTAAGATTTTTTAATACACTTTTGGGTAAGGTGTCTGTCAGGGCTGGCACTGCCTTTAGGAAGCTGAATTACATTCGGAGAGCTGAACTGAAATCCCTACAAAGGAGGGAATATTTACAGAAGTACGGGAAGCATTAAGACAACTGGTACAGGATGCTGAGTCACCGCCAGACAAGCAAACCTGGGGTGCAGCTCTCCCCGCCAACACCATGCAAGGATGAGGATGGGACAGAGACTGATGAGACCCCAGAAGGGGCTGGAGTGGGGGAGGTTCTATGGCCAAAGTCAAATGACAGTCAGAGGGCAAGAAAGTTAGCAGGTACTCTTCTTAGGATCTGGCCTCACAAAGTGCAGTGAATGGCAGAGAAGAGTGGACAGTGGATCTTTGCGTGGAGAATAATCAGTGCATTCGAGGTCAAGGTCCCTCATGAGCTACCAACTGGTGTTGGGTGGTGGTTAGGTTTGTGAGATCTGAACAGAAGGGCTTGTGTATTGGTCAGCTCAGGCTGCTGTAACAAAATGCAGCAGGCTGGGTGGGAGCTCTCCTCTTGGCTTGCAGATGGCTGCTTTCTCTTGATGCCCTCAGATGGCAGATAGAGCTTTCATGTCTCCTCTTTTTATACAGACACTAATCTCATCAGGGGAGCTCCACCCTCATGACTCCATAATACCTAATTACCTCCTGGAGGCCCCACACTGGGGGATGGAACTTCAACATATGAATGAGAGAGGGTAGGGACACAGTTCAGTCCCCAGCACCTCCGCTGAACTTGAAATTCCCTTATGGCATTCATCAATTCAGCCATTTATTTAGAAATGTTTTGTTTTGGGGAATTTGTAATTGTTTCCATCTTATTTTTCTTTATTTCCTTCTCTGAAGCAGCATTCACAATGGGGCCCACGTGTGTTAATCCCTGAATCATAGCAATGAATCATCTTATGAATGAGGCAGCTGAACCATTGCACTAAATCATTGAATCAAGACTGAGAAAATTGTTCCTATGAAGATAGTGTTATATGATAGTATTATTCTTTTTATGAACTTTCTGAGATAGAAGTGAAACCATAAAACTGTCCTGGCATAAGACCCCCTCAAGGAGTTGTCCTCTGTAAATCTGTGAGCCCCTTCTTTGAAGAACATCTGCTGGTTGGAAATACTAACTGGGGAGTTGTATCTTTTGGCATCATGGGGGTTTGGAAAATGGTTCGGGGTAGAATCTGGAAAGGAAGGGATGCCCAAAAGGGCAGTGTCCATGGGGTAGGAGAAGGCAGGAAAGAGAAGGAAAGAAGCATAAAGACAATAAACCAGCTTTGGCAGAGACATGAGCAGGAAGGGAGTTTGGGGAAGTTAGTCCATTTTGTGAGTTGTGTATTATGTGTGTGGGATGCAATATAAACCCTGCTCAACTTGGAAGCTTTAGGAAAGTCTACTGTGCTCAGAGGCTTCAGTGTAAATGGATTATTTCAAGGAGTCCAAGTTCTGCTCTAGTTTAGCAGGGAATAAAAACTGGTCCAGCACATGTCAGCAAGAGAACAAAAGGACACCTATATAGCCTCTGTTTTATGGAAGAGCACCCTGGATTTGGTAAGTCATTGTCTAAAGTTACATTATTTGTAAGTGATAGAGTTTAAGGTTGAATTTTGATCTGTCTGACCTCAATGATTGAATTCTTTACACTCCTTTACAGAAGAAGTTAAAGTAGTCGAAAAGAGATAATTGCTATAAGGTGATAAAATAGGTGAATCATACAAAAATGCTTTCCTTGAAGAGTTATATGATAACCATCCCATTCCTGCTCAAACACCGAAGGTGACACAAAGCTCATTTCCCCTCCCATGGAGCCTGTTTAATTTTTGAAATTCCTTGGGGTAGAATTAATCCTGTAAAATAAAAAGAAATATCACTTTCAATGTTTGAAACTGAATCTCTTATTCGTAATTCAAAATCTTGTGGTAGCATCAAAGAAGTATTTTTTTCCCAAACTATCAGAAAGTCTTTCCAACTCTGAGACAGGAAGTCACAGCCACAATGACCCTTTTGTCCTCAGAGCTAAGCAACCACAATGTCGTGAAGAAATACCTGTATGATACCAATTCCAAGTTCCTTCTCCAAAGGTTGACTAATCCAGTCAGTGATCAGCATTTAGAGAATGGAAGCATTATTTGAAACAAGCACATTTTTAAAAACCGATGTGTTTGCGCAGGATATGAATTGCCAACAACGTGCCGTCTGCCGAGCCAGAGACATGCTGGGAGGGACCTGAGGAAGAACCTGAGATGCCAGCTTTTGGAACAATGAGGTGAAAACTGCCATCTGGTAAGAGAGAGAGAGCACCTGGGAGGTGCCTGGAGAAAGTGCTCATCTGCACAGAAGAACATGGGTCTGGTTCCCACACAATTAAGAGAGAAGACAAATCAAGTAGGAAGTCTGTCCCTAGGAAGGAAGTCGGCGGCCGGTGGGAGGGAGATGGCAATGCCCAGTGTGGTGTGGGGATTCCAGGGCTGGGGACATTGGTTGGCATGTCTTGCCAGGGAGGAATGACTAGAGGCATCATCACCATCTTTTTTATTTCCTGGCTCTGGTCCCTTCCTTGCTAAGGTCCCAAGTCATACTGAATCATTGTCAAAGTGCCCTCAGGTCCCCTGACAAGGAGCATAAGGAAAGGCTATGGCCAAGGACCAAGGGGCAGACAGAAAAAGAACCAGTGACAAATTTCAAGAGGATTCAGCCAAAGAACCAGATGGCACAACATAGACTATAGGACAGGCTGTGAGTGGTTCAAGGTTCCAAAGAGGAATGAGAGCAATGGGCCACTGAAATGATAGCATTAAGGGCAATGGGGCTAGTGTGGCAATTTGATTACGGAGTCGAGTGAAAGTTGTAGATTTTCAAATATTCTCGGGAACATTGACGTATATTTCAGATATTTGCAGAGGACACAAACTACACTCTGGAAAGTGCCTCCAATTTTTCTCTTTGGTATCGTTAAAACATTATCTGTCACATAGGCAATGGCAAACATGCAATACCTAGTGATAAACTGAGACACACTATTTGAAAACAAAAGTTTAAAAATGAATAGAGAGCTGTACTGTGTTCCTGGAGAGGCTCACTTAATTTTGTGAAAATTATGACTTGTCTAAAGATAATTTATAGCTTGAATGTGGTGCTACCTAAATTTTACTATGATGTTATGCTAGTTGGCAAAGTGATTCTGAAGAAAATCTGAAAAAATAGACACAGGGTAATATCCAAGGCCACTGGAGGGGGTTCTAACCTGCCAGATAGCACATTTACTATAAACCTAAGATAATTGAAGTCCTGTGGTGCTGGTATAGGAGAGGGAAAATGTAATTGAAAGAGACATCGTGTATTATTTAAACTTTAATCTGTGGAAGGGCAGTGGTTCAAATTTGAAGTTAGAATGATTGTTTGATTATTTCTTAAATAGTATTTTAAAATTTGGCCTCGGGAAAAATTGTATACTCATGTAACATATAAAATTAATTGCAGAGCGAGTAAAGCTTTGAGTATGAATGGTGTAGTAATAACAAGAAAGTAGAGATCTAAATGAAAACTGGTTTAAGTAAAATTTATAAGAATAAAATAGATGTTAGGGGCAAATGGGTGGCTCAGTTGATTAAGCATCAGACTCTTGATTTCGGCTCAGGTCATGTTCTCAGGGTCATAACATGGAGCCCCATGTCAGGCTCTATGCTCTCTGCAGTCTGCTTCTCCCTCCCCCACTGCTCCTCCCCCTGCTCCTGCTCATTCTCTCTCTCTCTCTCAAGTAAATTAATTAAATCTTTTTTTAAAAGGATAAAATAGATGTTTAAAAATCACAAAGAGAAAGTGGACAGAGGGGCACCTGGGTGGCTCAGTCAGTTAAGCGTCTGCCTTTGGCTCAGGTCATGATCCCGGGGTCCTGGGATGGAGCCTCCCTGAGCAGGGAATCTGCCTCTTCTTCTCCCTCTGCCCCTCCGCCTGCCCATGTGAACACTCTTCCTCTCTCTCTCTCTCTCTCTCTGCCTCTCTCTCTCTCTCCCTCCCTCCCTCCCTCCTTCCCTCCCTCTCATAAACGAATATAATTTTTTAAAAATCTGGACAGATTTACAAAATTAAATATTATTCATATATCTATATACATGATACCCAAGCATACTTATAGGATATGAAAAAAAAATCCCTTAAGTGGTCATGAACAATCACAGAGGTAAAACATTTAATTGAAAAAAATCATGAACAAGAGAATGTCTTTATTTCATGTCCAATAAGCACAGTTAATGATATATCAAGATATGAGTATTGGATATTGAAGATCTTGAATTCACAAGTTTGAATTCAACATTTAAACTGCATGTTTGAATTTCCTACTTTGTCTCATTATGAGAAGCTTTTCTTAAAAATCCATTTAGTCAAACCAGAGATCAAAAGACAATCACCTAGTTAACACAAAGGAACATCTACTTCATAAATGCAGAGCTAAAAACAAAGGCACTTTTTTTTAAGATTTTGTTTATTTATTCATGAGGGATACACAGATAGAGGCAGAGACATAGGCAGAGGAAGCAGCAGGCTTCCTGCAGGGATCCTGATGTGGGACTCAATTGCAGGATCCTGGGATCACAACCTGAGCCAAAGGTGAACATTCAACTACTGAGTTACCCCGGTGCCCCACATTTGATTTTTTAATTGTTTTTTATTTCCTGGAAAATCTAAGTCATGAAGTATGTTTATTTTATGTCTCAGAATTGATGTTTCTGTAAGTATGGTCTGCTCAACTTGTCCAAGATCTTGGCATTCTATATGTGAAGGTGTGTGCATGTGTGTGCAGGTGCAAATATATTGCAAAAAATTTTAAAGACGATTTAAGCATCCTGGATCACTTTACATTCATGAACAGTTGCACATTGTTAGCCCCAGATACAGGGTTGTGTTTATGATGCTACCATTATGAAATGTCCAGTTACGTTAATTTAATTCTTTCAGGTTAATGAGAAAATAAAATGAGATAGTTCAATATATAAGTGATGTGTTTGTGTTTCTGGTTAAGTAAGGGGGAACCTGTATCATGGTAATTGCATCATCAGTGTGTGTGTGTGTGTGTGTGTGTGTGTTTTCTATATTAGGAATGAGAAAAGTGGTGAGGAAAGCACCTAGCACAAAGAAGTAAACCATGTCAAAATCTAAATAACCCTCCTGGTTAGAGATCATTGCTATGTTCATGTCATTTCAAGCAGGCTTTTCTTTTATTTTAGCAAAAACAATTTTTACTATCTAATCAATGTGGATTATTTAAATTTTATTTGCTTTATGGCTTTATTAATGTTCCTGTTACAAATTTTATTTGACTTTCTAGTTGACTCAGAAAGTTTCTGCTTAATCTTCTGCACAAAGTAAAATAGAGCTTTCAGATTTCCTGTCTCTTTGGAATATAATGCATTGGAATAACTGCTGGATTATATCTCAGGATACCTGGGGGGAGACCCCATGCCCTGGCTGCTCTCTCAGGTCAGTTCTTCCACTTTAGAGATCTTAGTTTCTACATATAAAAAAGTGAGAGGTTCGTGTATGAAGTGTGGTTCTCAGATCTGATGGAGTATAAGTATCATGGAGGGAGCTTGAAGAACATGCACCTCTGTGGTCTCCAGCTTCAGAGAATATAGAGGAGCAGTTTGGTGCTCCCAGAGGCACTGCTTTTGAACCAGCACTCCAGGCCTATCAGCTGTAGGTGTATCTGGTCCTCAGGCCACAGTTATTATGCTGGACGCACGTCAGAATCACCTTGGGAGCTTTGAAAGTGATGTCTAAGCCCTCATCTAGAGCAGTGTAGACTTGCCAGGGCACAGATTTTGTTTGAAAAGCTCCCTCAGTGAGTCGGGGCAGTCAGGATGGACAACCACTGCTGTTCATAGATGTGTTAGATTCTTTACAGTTTGAACCTATCACTTAAACAGGTAGGCCTTGGTCAACTAATATGGCAGAAAAGACAGATCCCTGTGCTGGTGGTGCCAGACCCCATGTGACAGAATGATGAGTGGTAGGAAGGAGATGCAAGGGTGGATAGGAAGTTGAGTCCTTTACCATCATTCAGGTCACCTCAGTGAATCCTGAGTTGGAATAATTTTCTTATCATGTGTAACAGCTGAGGGAAACATTTCCACGGAAGTAACATGATTTATTCCAGGTCTTACAGGTTGCAAGAAGCAGAACAAGGATTTGAACCTACATTGGTTGGACCCAAAGCCCACCAACTGCATTCTACTGCCAATCAGAAGGCAGGTGGGAGGTTCCCTCACTATTTCTGGTTCACCTGGTGCATAATCCTAGAGGATAAATTATGTTTCCTCTAATGTCTCTGGGATGGGAAAACAAAACACACAATGAAACAAAGTAAAAACAAGATCATCTAATTGACTAAAGATATTTTGCATTTATATAAAATCATGATCATTTTAATGGCCATATAATCCTGCTTTATTGCTCGATCTCCACAGATTTGGGGTAGCTCCATGGAAGAACCTACATTCCATTTACTTGTGAGGCATACCCCTGTGCCAGAACCATGAGGATTGCCATGTTTCATGCAGTTGTATGGACCTGCCACACGTCTACAAAGACCCAAAGATGTGTTACTTAGAAAACCATTCCCTAGCATGTAGATCTTGGAAAATCTGAGAAAGTACATAGGTGAGTCAGACCACAGGATTCTGGGAATTTCTCAGTTAGGCACTGTTGGGAAATGTCTCGCCTACATACACTGCAAGTGAGCAGTGGCTTCCCTGGATCTGCCCTGGACTGCCTGTGTGTCTATGTGCGGGTGTGGGAGAGCTTGTGCATGTATATGTGGAGTATGTGTGTGTGTGTGTGTGTGTGTGTGTGTGTTCATTTCGACCATACTAGATATATTACCTGATCAATTTTCACACTAAATTCTAACCGGTGTGCCTTAGTCTTGTAGCCGAAACTCTGCTCATGGACCTGTCAGGTGCCAGACAGGATCACCTAAGCTCCTCAAAGCTTCCAGGGAGCCACAGACACTTCTGCTTGGGCTTCGGGGTGTACAATATAACACAGTATACATAGCTGTTTGGGCAACAATTGATACATCTGGGTCTACACAATAGCACCATATGCATTAGTCCCAAATTTGCATAAAATGGTTGGGGAGACTGTAATAAAGATGTTCAGTGGTCATCTCTGTGTGCTTGGATTTCAATCGTTGATTGTCTTCTTCCCTCTCTTTCTCTTCCTCTTGTTCCTCCTCCTCCTTTACTTTCTTTGCTGACCTAGATTTTAACTATTAGCTGCTGTGACCGTGTACACCTGTCTCACTCCTACTTATTTTCCAGAACTCCACATTTCTTCCAGGAGGCTTTCCCAGAGATCCCAAAGTAAGGTTTTCTTTCTGCTCTGTCCTCCCATTGTCCCCCAGACCCCAGACCTCCTTACCTGATTTACAGTACTTCACTGCTAATTGTCTGTTTATCCCAATAGAGTATAAGTTCCTTGAGGACAGAGACTCTGCGATCATCCCATTGCCTGTTCAGTGTGTAACCTTGTCTGATACCTATTTGTTGAACTAGTGTCTATCCAACAAGGAAGCTACAACACAGAACATCTCCGGCCAAGGCTGTATTATGCTGTTGTGTGATAGAAGGAACATTAATAGTCGTGACTCTGGTCCAAATCATAGATCTACAATTACCATTTTTGTGAACAAGGGCTATTTAATCACTTTGTGTGGCAGTTTCTTTACCTGTGAAGCTGAGGATGCTGATATATACTAGACAGGATGTGTGTAAGTAGTAAATGAGATGTGTACCCTCCTTCTCAAGCTAAGAAGTGAGGCATGGTTCAGTGGAAAATGTGAGGAGACAAATTATATGTGCCCAATATAAAAACTATATTATTTGTAAGCTGGATATCTGTCCTCTCAGCTGGCCACAAAATGCTTACTGAAACAATTGTGGTGCCACGGAAGAACACAGACACTTAGATGGTAGTTCTTCTTCTAAGTAGAAAGAGTTTTGAAAGGAGCATTTCCTTCCAGATGAATCTAATCTTCTCTGATAGGGGGATGGTGCTCAGAGATGAAGATCATGATAGGTGTTATACATCTTGACTTGAGTAAAGTTATCAGTTCTTCCTTGCATGACACATCTATTCACATTAAAAACATATTCTAAATGACAACTTCCAGGTACATACCAAGTCATGTTTTCTGGGATTATATTTTATAGATGAAAGCTGTCTACTCTGAGTACAAGGAAGGATTTTCTAAAAGGAGGGACTGAAAAGTTAGAATTCAGAACATCAAAGGTCTAACTTGACCCCTCTCACTGGCTTGGCTCTTGTAGCATGCCAATGCTCCCTCCAGGACTCCAGCTAAACTTCCTATGCTAGAGACACAATGTCTCCATAGCAGCAGCAGCAGGAAAATAGGCTTCTGACTTGAATGACCTCTGAGTATATCTCTAAGCACAGTAGCAGTAGGAAAATACTTAAAAGATCATAATGGTTTCCATTTGCAGAGTCACAGAAAGAGGGTAATGCCAGGCATTGTATTAAACCCCCTACTTTTCTATTTTTTTTTATTTTTTATTTTTTTAATTTTTATTTATTTATGATGGTCACACAGAGAGAGAGAGAGGCAGAGACACAGGCAGAGGGAGAAGCAGGCTCCATGCACCGGGAGCCCGACGTGGGACTCGATCCCGGGTTTCCAGGATCGCGCCCTGGGCCAAAGGCAGGCGCCAAACCGCTGCGCCACCCAGGGATCCCCCCTACTTTTCTACAACCAACTGCTGCTGCTTTTGTTGGGACTGGTTTAGTGGACAAGTGTCTGTTTCTAGGAACAATGCAATAGTGTCTCAACCACCTCATGCATAACCAAGGTTCAAATTCCTAATGTCAACCACGACTTCTCCTTATATATTGTATGTAATTTCTGGTTGCTTCATCTTCATTCCCAATGGACATTACCACTCAACCACATTACTGGGGGATTATCCTCATTAGTATCTCCCTGCTATTTTGGCCAATATTCTGCTTTCAGGCTAGTTTTTACAGTTGTGATCACATTATTCTTCTATGGAATAGAGTTTCTGTAGTTCTCTACTGCCCCTGAAGGAGTCCATAGTGCTCTATATGCCCTTTTATGATCTGGCTCAAATCTACCCTCTTGTTCTCTGGGTAAATCACTCATCAGCCTACAGTCATTTCCTTAAAAATTCATGAACACTGGTTCTTTGGTGCCTCTGTAAGCACTATTTCCTCTACCCTGAATGCTTACACTTTCCATATTTACGCTTTCCCCCAAAAATATGACTAGGAGACAAGCCAAGTGCTCCTTTTTTATAAAAGCCTTCTCTGCCTCTCCAAGTTGGAAAAAATCTCCTCATTGGAACTTTAAAAATTCAGGTTCTCAGATTGGGTGAGTCCTCTCAGCTTTATAGGCTTCAAGCTCTCATGTTTGAAAATGATGGGAAAAAACAGTGATTTCTTTGCAGGATTGTTGGATAAATCACACTTATGAAAATAAATGAAGTGTTATTTATAACATTTATGAAAGCATAAAGAGCAATATCGTCCCTGAGTAGCTCCCACCCTGCAGAGCACAGCAGAAGTCTATGTAATAAACATTTTTGCTTTCATATCTCCAGTTGGCTCCCCTTTAAGGATGTGACACTTTGCCCAGGCCTCATAGAGGACAATTTATAACTGCAGAAGGAAGATATGGAGGCATTTTAGAGCAGGAAAATGTATCAACTGTTAAGCAAGAGAACTTCATTATTTTAGGCAAATTCAGTGTCCCAAATCTTCCTTTAATATGAGTGCAGACCCAAATTTGAAACGCAATGTAAGGAGTTAAAGGTCAAAACTGCTTTATCATTCCTTTTTTCTTTAAAGCAAATCCTGATTAAGTAAATCCTTGAATAATTCAAAGCTATAATTCATCAATGGGTCTTTAGTGTGATGGAAAAGGTTGATTTTAAGATTGTTGAATTTGTAAGACATAACATAATGAATAGGCAAGCAGAGGTGAAAAATGTGTCCCTCTTTACCCTAAATGAGCCTAGATATTTTTTCTTAGCTCAGATTTACAAGCATTTATGTTTCCATTACAATTTTTACTACCCTATTAGGAGACAATCATTCATGATGGAGAATTTGAGTGACAATTATGGAATCTCTGCAGGTCCACCAATATCTCATAGTCCCAAGTGTCTTTGATGAGCTCATGAGCTCACTTCCTGAAGTCATTGATAAATATTTTAAATGCAACCTTGACGATAGCCTTGGAATTTCCTGGAAACGTTCTCTGATGAGTTCCCACGAATGAGGCAAGTGAGTAATGTACTCCTAATCTTTGTCCTGGGTAGCAATAGCAAGAGTGTAAGGCAAGAAATGATAGGCATTGTAAGGTAGAGGAACTTGTATAGGGAAGGGTCTGGAGGAAGAAATGCACATGGTATGTTTAGAAGAAAATCCCTTGACAATTTTCTTTTCATAGCATATTGATTTTTTTCATTAATTAATACAATATGAAGTAGAGCTCAGAGAATCCCTCGGTCTTATTTCCCCTTGTCTGTAATTCACACCAAGGCCTAAAGGTCTCCACTAAAGTTAATCATATTAAACCCTCAAAAGCCAAACCATTGAGAGGTCAGTTTTAGGGGGATACCATATCATAGGACAAGTACTCAAGTGAACACCATCCAAGAGAGATGCGTTATTCCCTAAGCTTATAAGTCAGAAGTGGGTCTCACTGGGCTAAGATCAAGATGTCAGCAGGTTGTGCTCCCTCTGGGGACCCTGGGGGGGGTCCACGCCCCTCCCTTTCCTTGCTTCTGGAGACTGCCCACACTCCTGGGTGCCTGGTCCCCACTCCATCCTCAGAACCAGCAGTGTGGTGTCACTGAGTCCTACCCTGACATTCCTGCCTCCCAGCCTCACCTACAAGGACCCAACCATAATAACTCAGAATGACCTCTCCATCTAAGATCCTTAATCTAAGGTCCTTTTGCATGTAAGGTAACATATTCATAGCTTCTGTGGATTAGGACATGCATCTCTGGAAGGCAGTTATTCTGTTTACCAGTAATATGTATCCTCTAACTTCATCAGAAGGGCAGAGATGAGAGAAATTATTTCTGTACTTGGAATCAGCAAGGACGTTATTAATTCACTCAATGAGTCTTAACCTATGTTGGGACAGGCATGGTGCTGGACTTCAAAAATAAGGTGAGGGAAATAGGTGTGCCATCTGCCCACCCTGAGAATGCAATGTAGATGGAGGTGGAAATATCAGAAGATCACAAAATCAGCGTAGAACCCCACCATGTTGATGTCCAGGGAGCAGAGATATAGGTTGTTATGAGAATGAATGATATAATATGGGAAAAATCTGCCCCAGGCCACAGGGAAGTGTGTGCTGAGGGTCTGGTAAGGAGAGCCTGGAAAGGGTACAGAATGGAAGTCCAATGAGCCTGGTCCTTGGGATGAGGTATGGGGCATTGTAGGGGGCTGGAGAGATAGGCCACAACCCTACCATATAGAATCTTGCAGGCTAAGGCAAGGATTTTAGTCTTCAAAGAAAAATGGGAAAGTAACGAAAGGGTTTACATCTTGGTGTGTGCGTGTGTGTGTGTGTGTGTGTGTGTGTGTAGATAGAACACACACAAAAAATAACATAAGGAGAATGGTGGATTTGGAAAAGTGGATCATATATACTGATTGTTTTGCCCTAAAGTTTTGAGTTAAAGCCCTACTCCCCAGTGCAATTATATTTGGAGAGAGGGCCTTTAAGGAGGCAATGAAAGTCAAGTGAGGTCATATTGTATAGGTGGGGCCCTGATCCAATAGGAGCGGAGTCCTTGTAAGAGAGGGAGACACGGGGCTGTGCATATGCAGAGCAAGGGAATGTGAGGACACAGTGAGAAGGCGGCTGTCTGCAAGCCAGAGAGGCCTCCGGAGGAAACAAGCCCATTGGCACTTGGATCCTGAGCTTATAGCCTCCAGAACTGGGAGAAGATAAGGTTCCATTGTTGATGCCACCCAGGCTGTGGTATTTTGTTATAGCAGCCGGAGCAGACTAACATGGAGGGTCCCTGTTCTCTCCAACAATGTGGAGGCTCCTCTGAAGAGCTCAGGGTAGGAGAGGGATCAGGTCACAGATCTTTATAATAAGGCATCAGAAAAAGGGGACAACAGATATGGTAACTAGTGATCAGAAGGATTTTCAGAGAAGGACACAGAGATTGCCCTACAAGTGTTTGAGTGTATGTGCTATTCATGGTGAGCTTGCACACATTTAAAAATCAACCAAAAAATAAATATGGCATAGAGAAAGATACACTTAAGTCAGATAAAGAAAAAGAGTTTCAAATTCCAGGTTATCTGTACTGTATTAATCAGGGCTCTCCAGAGAAACAGAACCAAGGAATGTATAGATATTCCTTATAATAAGAAAATATAATAGGGTGTATAAATATATATATATATATATATTTATATATGTTTATATATATAAATATAAATATATAAAAATATATATATTCCTTATAATCTTCCAGAGAAATAGAACCAAGGAATGTATAGATATTCCTTATAATAAGAAAATATAATAGGGCGTATAAATATATATATATTCTTATTATATAGGAATTCCTATTATATATATTCCTCATAATCTCTCTCTCTCACTGGATTTTGAGGGTGACCATGTACCACACTTGGGAATACTTTTCAAATCCATTTAATGGGTAACCCACAGGCTGCAAGTTTTCAAGTGGGCCCTGTGCAGAAGAAGGCTCTGCCTTAGGTCTACTCTGTACTTTATTTCATTTTATTAAAGATTTATCTATTTATTATTTGAGAGAAAGAGAGTAAACAGGAGGAGGGGGAAGAGAGAGAGAATCATGAAGCAGACTCCCTGTTGAGCGTGGAGCCTGACGCAAGGCTCTATCCCAGGGCCCTGAGATCATGACCTGAGTCTAAATACAGAGCTCGCTTTAACTGACTGAGCCACCCAGGCACCCCCCTACTCTGTACTTTAGACTTTGAACCAGCTATTGGTAGGTCTGTGGCAATGCAGCAAGAAGCCTCTGGTAGGCCTGGAGAGAAACATATCACTGCATGTTTCGAGGAATTTGAAGAAAGACCATGTTTTCTTTTGACTCCTGCCGTTCATCTAGGTTTTTGGTTGTACATATTTTTTCTCTTTTTTATCTTGTTTTCAACTAGGATTTTGTTTTATATGGACACCAAGATGAGAGTTTTTAAGAGCCTTTCTGTTAACTACCTTGAGCATGGTATAACAATTTTGTAGAGTCAATAAAAAGTAAGAGAATTTGATGCTATTTTAATGTTTTCCAGTTCCTTCCTAGACATTACATCATATGCCTTGTGATAACCCCAGGCAGCAGGTCAACATCTTTCTTTACTTCACAGATGGACAAACCAAGGTTCAGAGAAGCTGATTTGTCCTGGGAACAAAGGTGGCTGGGTCTCTATCCTTGGGGCAGCTGGTATGGCAATAAATTAGACATAACCTGGAGAACCTTCCCAAAATAGCAGGAAATGCATCATGAGAAACCTGAACCAGCATATTGCATGCATGTAGTTTCTTTTTTAAAAAAATATTTTATTTATTCATGAGAGACACAGAGAGAGAGGCAGAGACATAGGCAGATGGAGAAGCAGGCTTTATGCAAGGACCCCGGTTGGGACTCGATCCCAGGACTCCGGGATCACTCCCTGAGCCAAAGACAGATGCTCAACCGCTGAGCCACCCAGGCATCCCCATGCATGTACTTTCAATCTCTGCTGAGTCTAGAAATTGCTACAAGGTTTTCTGAAGGTGAGGGATCCAAAGAATGTCAATATATTTAAATTCTCCTTGAAACTTATACACTGGCACCACCAGTAATGCTGAAGTACAGGGAAGAAAAAGGGGGGGTATATTAATCAATACAACGTGCGATGGTTATGGTTTCTACAGTTAAAGGAATAATTTAATGAATCAGAGCCTTCTGCCCCACCACCTAACTCATGCCCCCCATGTCAGAAGGACAGTCTCAGTTAATTGGAATTTTCTTCCTGATGGTGTCACTGATGCTTTTATTCACACAGGATCTTGCTTTATGGATTGCCAAAAGTTCCTATTGGTTGTTATTTTGGGGTATGAGGTATCTAAGAAATAGTCAAGTGCATTTCTCAGATTTTACATACTGTCTTTCTTGACCCTATGTTACCTGACAAAGGTTTTTAGAAATAGAACTTCCTGTTGGTGATCAGAATCGGTCACACCACCAAGTGCGGAGACCCTCTTCACTTCTTGGGTTGCATGACATCATAAGGAGACCATAATGCTTACGAGTGAGTTTCACATCCTAACTTAATATACATTTTACTGTAAATCCTGGTCCACATTGTCATCCTTCGGGCACTAGACATCTAAACCCCCCAAGCCCAGGGCTGCATGTATGGGAAGCAAAAAGGATACAGAGGTCTGGGTCTGTCCTGGCCAGGGGGTTGGCCCCTTGCAGATTTGTACTCTCATGGGTGGCCTGCCTCAGCTTTAGTGACAATACCTGCTCTACAGATCTGTCACCGTTGTAATCTTTAGATGTCCCTTTGTCCCTCGATGGTCATCTCCTATTCTAGCTAGTGATCTTTTATATTAAACTATCCACTTTCAAAACACTGTGTGGTTTCTGTCTCTTGTTTGGACACAGACTCTTGACTAATACAAATAGCTGTTGGTTTAAGGGACACACCTCATTTTGTGCTACAGCATCCCAGCCTTACAGGGTGTTACCTCAAATCTATGTGCTGAGTCTCAGAAGCTTTGTCCATCCGTTTATCAAGTCAGTGATTTTATTTTATAAGGCACATGGTACAAAAATTAATTTGTAAGTTTTAGCCTATTATAAATTCTCCTTCACAGTAAAATGATTTCCTTGGTTACTGTCAGTGCAAAGTGGGACAGGATGGTAATGACTTCGACACGTTGCTGAAGGATGGTTCTGTTAGACTATTTCCTGCAGGGTAGACAAATGTGTATCCAGAATATGTCTGTGTTTCCATTAGAATAAATTGCTGCCCACTCCGCTGTGGAAGAGAAAAGTGCTACACCCACCAGCTGGTAGCAGGGGAATTGCATTTGGTGGTGACCGTGTACTTTATTTTCCAAAGTAGGACACTTTTGAGAATGAAGAGGAGCTAATGGTATGTCAGGACAAGAGGGATGAACCAAAGCTCTGGGACAAATTTGAATGCAGGATCACCTATGAACTGGGTACCTAGCCCCAGTCTCTGCAGAAGACAGTCTCAGTGCTTAGCAGTAGCAATGCTCAGTGGCAAATGCCCAGCTTGTCCAGTAGCAATCTCAGTGACAAATGCCCAGCTTGTCCAGGCTACACATAGTCTTCATTCCTGATGCCATAGATGTGTTTTGCATAGGTCTGTGGAAAAGATGCTAGGGTCCCTAGGGAAAGAGGCTGGCTGCCGTCCGTAGGATGTTTACCTCATCCCCCTGACTACTGAGGGCTTTCCCCATAGGCTGTGCCTCTGGGTGCTCATTTAGTTTTGTCATAATATCTTCATTTACTGTGCCCTTTCTAAGTAATCCATCCATATTGTGCTCCTCTATCTGACACCTAATTCCTAATAGTTATTATTTTTTTAATCCCTGAGGAGCCAACCAATCCATTTGCAATCACTGTAGGCTATGCCTGTTTCAGTGCACAGTGAACATACAGAAATACTATGCATATTCTTCTCACTGAGATCACCTCACTACACACTGCCCTGTAAGGGGCACTCCCATGGGGGGCTGCCTTGCAGCAGCCATGTGCTTCCTGTGATGGTGCCCCACTGTACACACTTCTTTCCCACTGTGTTAAGTGCCATTGCGGCACACAGGTCTGCAGGTGCAAGCTAGTGGAGAAGTAGTAGAGCAGCATGTACTAGCTTGGGCTGGCATGACAATGTATCATAGATGGTCTTTGTTTTCGCACAGTTCCGGAGGTTGGAAGTCTGAGATTGAGTGAAGGCACGGCTGGGTTTTAGTGGCTTCCTTGAAGATGGTCACCTTCCTACTGTGTCCTTACATGGAGTGGAGGGTTGGGGGCAGGGAGAGACAGAGGGAGAGGGAGATATATATTTTTACATCTTTTTCCAATCATTCTACTCCATCCAAACATTGCACTAGAACTACGTATTAGTTGAGCCCCTGTAGGTGAGACAAAACAATGCAGTTGTATAAAAAAGTGAAGTACCTTTATTTCAAGGTTAGTCAAACGCTAAGAGCGAGCCTGCCATAGAAGATGGAACCCTACTGCTAATTTCATTACATCCTGATCTGTGTAATCATGGGGTTCCACTGTATTAACAAAAGCTTTCATTTATTACGCACTTGCTAAAGGACAGACCAGTGTCAGTACTTTTCATGAATTATCTTTCTTAATTCTCTTATCAGATTTATCAGCCCCCTTTTACACCAGAGGAACCAGATTCAAAGAAAGATTAATGAACATGCCCAAGGTCATACAGCTTATAAATCGAGATATAGATTTTATCCTAGGAAATCTTATGCAGAGACCATGAAGGAAATGTCTCATCTGTCGCATAAAGAGATAAGGATAACATTATGCACTTAGGGAAAAAAATAAATACATAAAGTGCCCATAACAGGTAGGCTTGTTGATGGATACATTATCTGAAAAGCACTAAGAGCTTGGCACAAGGGTTATTAACATTCAAAGCCAGCTCTTGCTGCCAGCAGCAAAGTCGGGTGCCAGTGCTAGCATCTCCTTAGCAGGACCCCAGCCAATTGTAACCCTCCTGGTGCATCTGTGGTTGGCTAATTTGCTGGATAAATTCTGCCCTGGAAGCCAGGAAATCATCTTTGAAAATGAGCTAGAAGACCTTTTCCAAAGTTTTGCAGAACTGACCAAATGGCAGAGTTTTTCAGGTGCCCATTTGTTCATTTGTGTTACGGGAAAGAGTCAGGCTACAAACAAACAAACAATTGCCTATTATTTAACAGATGCCCTCCCACCATGTGATTCATGTATCAGCACAAGATACATATGTGTACAGGGCTGGGGGAAGAGTCTAAAATTTAGAAATGTATCTGAAACACATAAAGTGTGATTGTTATGAAATGAAATTAAGTAAATGGTGGGAGGCATGAGATCCTTTCCAACAGCTTGAGGTATAAAGTCATTACTTTTCTATTCTTTGCATACCCAGACTCCAGAAAATCCCATATCCATTCTTATCCAAAAACCTCAAGGGCATGACCAGTCTCAAGGTATCGACCTACTTCCCAATACTAGATAAAGAGAAATAGGAGTAACCTGGTCAAACCACAAGGAAAATTTCTGTTCTGGCTCTATAGCTTTCATGGCAGACTGAGGGGGTGCCCTGCACAATCTGCTCTTGTCCACTGCTTTTTGAATGCTGTAACGGACTGCACAATGTCCCTCCAGAAGATATATTGAAGTCCTAACCACTGGTACCTGTGAATGGGAACTTATTTGGGAAGGAGGCCTTTACTGATATAACCAGTAAGAGAAGGTTGTGATGAGGTGGGGTGAGTTGATGGGTGTTCTTGTAAGAAGAAAAGACTCAGAGATACAGAGGAGAGCACTGTATGATGACCTAATCATACCTGAAGTGGGGCGTCTATACACAGGGGACACTCAAGACTGCTGGCAACACCAGAGGCCAAGAGAAAAGCATGGAATAGATTCTCCCCGAAAGCCTCAGAGTAAGCATGGCTCTTCAATGTCAATCTCAGAGTTCCAGTCTCTAGAACTATGAGAACAAATTTCTGTTGGTCAAAGCCACCGGGTTGTGACACTTCATACAGGAGCCCTAGAATACTAACTGATGCCCTGCTAATGTGTTGCCCTACCAATCTAGCTCAAAGTGACTTGGACCTGCTTTCTAGCTTTGTTTTGTTTTCGTTTTTGTTTTTGTTTTTTTTCTGGTGAAGACAACCCCACTCTCTCCAGTGTGACATGAGACATAGTCATGGTTCCTTAAGCTGTTGAACTATTTAGGATATACTCGCATTCTCAATACAACCCCCATCCAAAAAAGTAGGAAGGAAACAAAGCCCTTCCTATGCTGGGCCAAGGATGGAGAAGGGTTCCCAGCATGATAAAGGACAGCCTGCTATGCCCCAGGTCAGAATGGCCTCCCTCTGGTCCTTTTGTGCCAGAGCGGCTTCAGAGTCCCAATTCCATATGCACAGAATAGTTGAAAGTGCTGGTGAGCACCCTTGGTTCCCAGGCCTCACCTTGGATCTACTGAGCCAGCCTTAGACTCCTTACTACTCTCACTCCTCTGGAACTGCAGAACTCTGATGGCAATTTCACCAAGATTGAAGATTGCCCATGGGATACACCTGAGATAACAACCTTATTGGCTTTGTCAGTGAATTCAGTCTGTTCGCTCCGACTTTCTCTGTTTCCTGACATCTATCTGGCTTCCACCATACTACCCTCTGAATGATTGGGTGCGTGCCTCACACATCCAGTAAGGCTGAGAACAGAAAGCACAGGGCAGCATGTGCACAGGAATTTGACTATCTTTAGGGAGGGACACACACTTCTCCAATCCAGGGAGATGGAAATACATGAAGGAGCTGAGTCTTCTGTTTCAGAAACTGGGTAATTTGTACTTCTAGTACAATGGTACGTGTCCACTATTTATTAGCTGGCCTGTAGTTTGTGCTATTGAAAATTGAGAATCTTGGTTTCTAACTAGCACCACATGGCTGATGTGCATCAAAATATGTCACTCTACAAGGGATTGAGACCATGGCTCCAGGAACTTACAACTTAGATAACTGTAGTTTGCAGGACATCCACTTAAATATCAATTGCCATCACATTTCTTTATAAGTGGGTTTGGATAAATCATTATAACCAGCTGGTTTTCCATGGCTAAAATGAGTATTTAAACATTTCCATGCTCACTGTTCCATCTTTGACTTGTTATTGGTGATAGTTCTGGGCTTCAGCACTTGGTGAGAAAAGCTAAAAAGTATTGTGGCTGTTCTGTAATGATACACCTTCCAAAATGTTATAGGAAATAGGCTGAGACACTCATGAATGTAAATGCCTCTACCACCTTGTGTAAACACACTGCATCTTTAAAAAGTGCAAGAAGGTATTAGAGTTGGGTACATTTCAATAACCAAGGGAACAAATAGAGAAAGTCTTGGTGAATGTGGTCATATTTGAACTTTGTCTTGAAGGATGATTGTATTGAGGATAAAGATATTTGATATTCCAACTGAAGGAAGAAGGTGAAAGGGAGCAGGTGGGTGTTTTGGGAACGATGAATCATGGGCCGTGGCGCAATCAGGGCATGGAGAAGAGGGGAGGGTGGTGGGGAGGAAGTGGAGGTAGGGACAAATGACAAAGAACCTTCAAAGGCCCCAGGGAGTTCAGTTTGTATTTGGAAGGTAATGCTGAGCCTAGGAGAAGTAGGGCAATCAGCACAACATTTAGAAGGCAACCAGGAAGTTCTCTTTCATGGGGGGCGGAAGGGGGATATGAATTAGAAACAGAGCAAGCAATGAGGAAGTTTTGGAACTGGTCCATGTAAGAGAGAAAGAGAAACTGAACCAGCACTGCAGAAGTGAGAACAAGAGAAGGGAAGATAGACATTTGGGGAAAGAATCAGAAAACTTTATTTTCAACAATTATGTAATATGACCCTTTTGGTATTTTTCTCTTCCAGACCAGGCAGTTGAATCAAAGGGCATGCATAATAGTTGAAGGTATGTTGATGATTGACATTAATAAGATATTGTAACAATGCTTAAAATAGCATCCCAGGGTAGGAAACTAATTAGGAGTGTGTGTGATTAGAGACTCGGCACGGAAACATCATTGTTCTGTGGTTGGTTTTTGGTGATGGTTCCAGTGATGGCGAAGGGGATGGTACTGGAATAGGTGATTACAGAGTATCAGTGATATATCAGGCATTTGGAGTATATATTGTGGCCCTGATACTGCCAAACACTATTCTAGATGCTTAGGATACATCAGGAAATAAACAGAAAAACCCTGCCTTCTTCAAGTAGATATCTGAGAACTCCTACCAAGTACCCTAAGTGCTGGATAGAAAAATAAATAATGGGGAGCCCGGGTGGCTCAGCGGTTTAGTGCCGCCTTCAGCCCGGGACTTCAGCCCGGGATCAGGTCCCATGTCGGGCTCCCTACATGGAGCCTGCTTCTCCCTCTTCCTGTGTCTCTGCCTCTTTCTCTCTCTCTCTCTCTCTCTCTCTCTCTCTCTCTCTCTCTCTTTCTCTGTGTGTGTGTGTGTGTGTGTGCATGTGTCTCATGAATAAATAAATAAAATATTTTTAAAAAAAGAAAAAGAAGTAACCCGTAATATCAGGAAGAGGAACTTTGGACATGGTCCTATAAAATATGACCCTTGCTTTCTGTAACTCTTGAGCTCCTACCGTGTACCATGCCTGGAGTAACAGCTCCGCATGCACTGTTCCCTTTGGTAGACACAGGAATTCCATCCTCATGGCATGGGAAGTGGGAGTCTCATTGAGGCTGGCCCCAGTAGGCACCACATCAATGCCTGGGGACAAGATCACCACCTCAACAGGGTGTGTACTTCTGAGCTTGCCAACTGAGAGAGCTTGTTTTTATTCTCTCAGACAACTATTATTTTTCATTTTGGTTTTTTTTAAGATTTTATTTATTCATTTGACAGATAAAGAAAGAGCACAGGAAAGAGGAGCAGGAGGGAGAGGGAGAAGCTGTCTTCCCACTGAGTGGGGAGCCCTGGGATCATGACCTGCGCTGAAGGCAGACACTTAACCAACAGAGCCATCCAGGCACCCCTCAGACAATTATTTTTTTTTAATTTTTTTATTTATTTATGATAGTCACAGAGAGACAGAGAGAGAGGCAGAGACATAGGCAGAGGGAGAAACAGGATCCATGCACTGGGAGCCTGATGTGGGATTCGATCCCGGGTCTCCAGGATCGCGCCCTGGGGCAAAGGCAATCGCCAAACCACTGCGCCACCCAGGGATCCCCCTCAGACAATTATTATTGATATGCCATTTAGAGAAGGAGTTGAGGATACTAATAATCATATGATTATTCTGTCATCAATGGAAGCCATAAAACCCAAGTCATCAAAGGGAAATTGACATGTTTGCCTTGACATCAGAGATGGGAGGCTGACTGCTGGTCCAGACAGGACCTTGGTGAGATTAATGAACTCAAGCTCTGGTGCACAGCCTCATATACCTAGAGAACAGAACTTAGAGGGTTTCCAGGGCTCATCTCACTCTGCAAGATGACTTCTTACCAAGCTAATGACATGATACTGGATATCAACATCTTCATTTTCATGGGAAGACATAACTGCCAAAATAATCAGTTCATTTCCTCACGCTGGGGAAATCTATTCAGGAGACCAAATCACGAGACATGAAATGATGAGAGCTTATTTAACATGGGCAGAGATTCTGTGATGCATCTGGTGTTTGACATTTTATTTATGCCATCGCATTTCACTTGAACAAGGACCCTGCGAGCTGAAGTACCTGAGTTTGTGGAGTTTCTCTGCCTTTTCCAGAGTGGCTGTGTAGCAGAACTAGAACTTGAACACACCTCCGTCTGTCCACAAAGCAGTTCTCATAATGCTCCATTCTGAACATTTAAAATCTTCTTGGAGTTCCTTGATTAAGACGCTGAATTTTTTTGAAGGGTATTTTTCACTCTTTCAGAGTGGGGGACAGAAATGCAGGGTGATTGAGAACATGGAGTCCAAAGTCAGAGTGTGGTTCTGAGCCTGGTCCTGCTTCCTGCATGGCTGATATTGGCAAATTAGGTCAACACTTAACAGAAGTGCTTTTACTACTATAAAAATGGGAGAAATTATAGTAAAGTGTCTGTCATATGGAAAGCAATCAATAAATATTAATTATTGTTTGCTTTTATACCCAGACTAGTTGTCCATTGTTTTTGAGGGGATATTTATGAGAACCAATGTTGGCCATGTTGAATAAAATAATTCTTCCTTCAGATAATCACTACACATGCTGGCTTCTTCTCCACTTATTGTGTGTGTGTGTGTGTGTGTGTGTGTGTGTGTGTGTGTTTTTCTCAAGGATTTACACACTGTCATTCTCCTATATCTTTACTTCAGAAAGTTGTATTATGACACAATTCCATGCTGTGAATTTCACTTTCTGGAATCTGGGTCAGTCCATGTCACTTCATCAGATGTGGGTGTTTCTTGGATGTCCCTGGCAGCCAGAGGGCCCAGTCACCTCCCATGGCAGTGCCCTCTGATTGTTGCTGGTTACACTATAGGAGCCTCTAAATTGTGTGGACATTCTCATACACAGAAAATACATGGGAAGTTAGAAAGAGCAGGGACTTTATGATCCTCCCCTGAAAGACTGAGATACTAAGACTTTTGTAGAAGCAGGCCACTTGTCAGCAACTTGCTCTGGGTCATCATTCATTAGATTTGGAAGCACTCCTCCATACATGATCTGGGTGGCTTACAGAACAGCCTTGTGAGACAAGACATATAGGCATAGTCAACCCCATCTCAGAAGATGTATTGTCTGTCTCTGTTCTCATTCATTTGAGGAATATAAATAATAGTGAAAGGGAATATAAGGGAAGGGAGAAGAAACGTGTGGGAAATATCAGGAAGAGAGACAGAACACAAAGACTCCTAACTCTGGGAAACGAACTAGGGGTGGTGGAAGGGGAGGAGGGCGGAGGGTGGGGGCGAATGGGTGACGGGCACTGAGGGGGACACTTGACGGGATGAGCACTGGGTGTTTTTCTGTATGTTGGTAAATTGAACACCAATAAAAATTAATTTATTAAAAAATAAAATAAAATAAAATCAATTCCCAATGGGATCCCTGGGTGGCGCAGCAGTTCAGCACCTGCCTTTGGCCCAGGGCGCGATCCTGGAGATCCGGGATCCAATCCCATGTCGGGCTCCCTGTTTGGAGCCTGCTTCTCGCTCTGCCTGTGTCTCTGCCCCTCTCTCTCTCTCTCTCTCTCTCTCTCTCTCTCTCTGTGACTATCATAAATAAATAAAAATTTAAAAAAAATAAAAAAATAAAATCAATTCCCAAAGGGATAAAATTCATTCTCCAAACAGTGTATGTTCTCATTCATTTGGGGAATATGAATAATAGTGAAAGGGAATATAAAGGAAGGGAAAAGAAATGTTGGCAAATATCAGGAAGGGAGACAGAACATAAAGACTCCTAACTCGGGGAAACGAACTAGGGGTGGTGGAAGGGGAGGAGGGCGGGTGTTGGAGGGGAATGGGTGACGGGCACTGAGGTGGACACTTGACGGGATGAGCACTGGGTGTTTTTCTGTATGTTGGTAAATTGAACACCAATAAAAATTAATTAAAAAAAATTAAAAAAAATTCATTCTCCAAACTGGCACCATGGATTGGTCTCTGCCTGCCTGCCCAATTCATCACTCATGACACGCTGCCCCATTTCTATGGGCCACTCACACAGAATTGCTGGTAGTGCCCCACTGCCTATCTACCTGACCCTACTCACCCCCGTAGACCACCTTCAGGAACTCCCCTCAATGCACATACATGCACAGACAGCTAGTTCTCAGCTGCTCTGCTCTCATGGCCCCTCTTTGTGATGTCCTTTTGTGTACCTTTTCACCAAGTAAGTCTGCCCCCCTTTTTAGGTAAGATATAGATAGATAGATAGATAGATAGATAGATAGATAGATAGATGATAGATAGATAGATATAACAGACCTTATTTTAAAAAAGGAAAGTTTTAGATTTATAGAAAAATTGAGCAGATACTATGGAATTTCCCTTTCCATCTCCCTTGAGTTGTTGTCCTTATCATTACCATCTTACGCTGGTGTGACGCACTTGTGACACTTAACGAGCCTGTATTGCTACAGTATTATTAACCAAAGACCATACTTCTCTTTATCCCATGAGGTTCTATGGTGTTATTTGTTTTGTTTTGTTTTGCTTTGTTTCATTTTTTTAGAGAGAGAGATTGAGTGCAAGTGGGCGAGGATCAAGGAGGAGCAGGGGGAGAGATAGAATCTTAATCAGGCTCCACAAAGTGGGGCTTGATCTTATGACCCTGAGATCATGATATGAGCCTAAATCAAGAATCAGATGCTTAACCAACTGATCCACCCAGGCACCCCAGTTCTATAGGTTTTGACAAATGCATGTTATGAATCTACCTGGACAATATTATACCCCCAAAATCTCTGCTTTGTTTGTTCATCCTTTGTCTTTTCCCTAGAACTCCTGGAGACCCTTGATCTTTTTACTCTCTATAGTTTTGCCTTTTCATGGATGGATATAGCCCAGTTGGCTTAGATACTCAACTATTGAAGGACATCTGAGCTGTCTCCAGTTTGTAGTGATTTATAAATAAAGTGCATGTAAACATCTGTGTGTAGGTTTTTGCATGGACATAAGTATTCAAATCATTTGAAAAAATACCTAGGAGCACAATTGCTGAATCATATGTTGACTATGTTTAGTTTTATAAAAAAAAAGTCACTGTATTCCAAAATGGCTGTGCCAGTTTGCATTTCTACCACAATGAATGAGAGCTCCTTTTGCTCTGTATCCTTGTCAGCATTTGGTGTTGTCATTTTTTAAATTTTAGTCATTTAAATATGTATGTCTGTCTTGGTTTACTTTGCATTTCCCTAATTATATATGATATTTAGCATCTTTTTCAGATGCTTACTTGCCATCTGTATATCATCTTTGATGAGGTGTCTGCTCAGATCTTTTGCCAATGTTTTGACTTGGATGTTTGTTTTCTCATTTTTGAGTTTTAAGAGTTCTTTGGATATTTTGGATACAAATCCACTATCAAAAATGTGCTTTGTAAATATTTTCCCCTAATAAGAAGTATTTTTAATGCTATCTTACTGTTTCCTATTTAACTTTAACAATTGTCATTTATGAAATTATACTGTTCTACTAAAAGAAGTAAATAAAAAAAAGTAGTTCAGAAGTGCTGTCCTTATCCCTGAGACCTCATTCCTTTCTCTCATTCCCCAAAAGCTGTTACTAGGAAGCTCTTCCTACTTCTGCTTAAAATTCAAATCAGTGCTCTCTGCTCCCAGAAACTATAACAATTTTGACCATTACCATCTGACATGGGGTGAGCACACAGTAAAGAGGTTTGACCAATATTGTTGAATACATGAATTTGTCCAAAATATTTAATATATTAAACTAGTCTTGGATATATAGATATGTATATATATTCCTTGATAGATATGTATAGGAGACTTGATATTCTGCTACTGCAGACTACTTTTAAGACTCATTCAGGGATTTAAATTCTATCTCAAACTGTCACAAATTAATAAAATATACAAAAAAGAGAGAACATTAATATACCTAATCTAAAAATTGCCTTACATATACACATGAAACATTAAGAATTTTGACCAGGTACTCGATCACAAATAAATCTCAATAAGTTTGAAATAACTGAGATACAGTTCATATTCTCTGAGCACAATAAAATCATAAATGAATCCTAAAAATATAAAGAAACAAAATAACCTATAACCATTACAAATTAGAAAAAAAAAAAAAAAGCAAAACTACTCACAACTAAATGACTTAGAAGTTCTCCAAAATTTGCACATATGTTAATCATGGGATAGAGAAACTGACAGTTAATATTTCTTTTTTTTTTTAATACCTACCCTTTGCTTCAACATGGATAGAACTGGAGGGTATTATGCTGAGTGAAGTAAGTCATTCGGAGAAGGACAAACATTATATGGTCTCATTCATTTGGGGAATATAAAAAGTAGTGAAGGGGAATAAAGGGGAAAGGAGAGAAAATGAGTGGGAAATATCAGTGAGGGTGACACAACATGACTCTTAACTCTGGGAAACGAACAAGGGTGGAAGGGGAGGTGGGCAGGGGGATGGGGTGACTGGGATGAGCACTGGGTGTTATGCTATATGTTGCCAAATCGAAATCCAATAAAAATATGCAAAAATAAATAAATAAATAAATAGTCTTTTTTAAGTAACTTTTTAAAGATTTTTAAAGATTTATTTATTTATTTATTTATTTATTTATTTATTTATGATAGAGAGAGAGAGAGAGGCAGAGACACAGGAAGAGGGAGAAGCAGGCTCAACGCAGGAGCCCAACGTGGGACTCCATCCCAGGTCTCCAGGATGACACCCCGGGCTGTAGGCAGTGCTAAACTGCTGTGCCACTGGGGCTGCCCACAAATAAATAAATAATCATCTTACTGAAGATGGTGTTTGGTCAGTTTGCCTAAGTTATAGATTATTACAAATCACAGTTTTTCATCATGTTACACTTAAAAGAAGAGGTTTAGGATATCTCAGGAGTTTTCCAACATATTTCTTGAAAATATTTATTCTCAGGTTCTTCAAAGGTGCCCCAGAGGCTGATATGATGAGCAGCCACACTGGCTGGTCACCAGGAGGACCCTTCTCAATATAAGAATGATTGGACTCCATACAAATAGGCTCCTAACTCAAAATGATTGAAACATAAAGGAAGGTGCTATTGCTATAATTTAAGTCCAAGGGCAATGTGGCACTTCATGGTTGATTGACTCAGTGATTCAATGACATCATCAGGCACCAATGCATTATTTTTTTTCTCCCTTCATATTGCCATGAACTACATGGCTTCATTCTTAGTCTTAAAGTTTGCTGAAACAATACCATGAGTCACATACAAACACTAGGTTCAAGGTAAGAAAGAAGAGTGCTTCATGTTTGGTTTCTCTACTAGACATAAAGAAACTTTCCCCAGAAGCCTCCATCAACCTTCACTGTGTGAACTGGGCGTACTCCAAGTACACCTGCAGACAGCATAGGGTTAGCTTCCATTGAGGCACATTGCTGTTGATACTGAGTAATTGCTTCATGGTTCACCTACAAATGAAACGCTAGTGAGGCTGTGTGTAAATGTGTCCACTTAAGGTTTCATTTGAATAAAAAAAAAAGCAGCCTTAAAAAAATAAGTAGGGAGACTACTGGCTTTATCTCAGAAATTATCCTCAATTAGTCTGCAGTGCATGACTATGCATACCTCAGGATTGTGTGAGACAATATATTTTAAGCTCCATGTAAGGGCTGGCACTAGACAGTGGTGGATTCTAAATTTGTTTCTAGGTCCTTGTTGGCTCAATTGGAACCTTACCTACTCCTTGTGCCATTGCTTCTGGGGCTCTTGGCAAAAAGAACATTTCCCTTTCCACATGAAGGAGTTGGAAGCCAACAGAACAAAGGGTACAACTGTGAGGGTGGAGAATCCAGAGAACGGAGTGCACAGTGACCCAGATGGCGAGAAGAAAGACAAGGTGGCTGTCCCAGTGAGAGCTGGGGCAAGGGTGGGCTAGAATGGGCCACACATCCAAGGTCACGTCACTGAGTCACACTTGGGATTCTTGCATTAACATGGCTATAAATAACATCCATGCCTCCAGCAAGTTCCCCATCCATAAGTGTTTCTAACCTTCTCCATCCAAAAATAAATATATAGCTTTATAAAGCATATGGTCTAGAACCCCAGAATCCAAGCTTATTGTTCATCTGGACAATCTTTCTACCCTAATTCTTCATTTTCCAAACAATGAGCAAGGAAGATTCCTCATTATTCTATTTTGTATTGATGTTTACGAAGGAAAGTGAAATTGACCTTTATCATTCGTGATTATGAAATTTCAAATACTCATAGAATATAACAGCTGGAATTAAGGGCCCTTAGAATCACGCAGCCTGGTTCTCATTTTACACACGAGGAATATAAAGGCAGTGAGTTTAAATAAACTATCAAAAATACAATGCTACAATACTAACTTGATGAGCCAAAGCTAGAGTCAGAGATTCCTGTTCTCCATCTGGAACTCTGTCCACCTCAACTACATGGGATTCACATTGTCAGTCAGAGGGACCTATAACATTTTAGCTTCTAGCTTGACTTCCCTGATCACTCCTTCATACAACACCATTGTGGGCTGATCCTGAGATCTCAGCCTGGATTTGGTAAGTGTGGCAAAGTTCTTAAAGAAATCAAGATAAACTAAGTTCTGGAATAGGTTTATTAATATGGGGTTAGAAAGAAAGGATATCCCAGCCAGAGTCAACAGCTTGAGTCAAGTCCCCAAAAGGAAAAGTTTGTGAAAAATCAGCTGCTTTAGTGTGATTGGAGTGGGGGCCAGAGGGAAGGGGTGATGAGATGGATATATCCTAAATGAGCCATTTTGGTCAAAATGCAGTACATCACATTTGGCCTAAATCATCCCTAAGCACTGGGTGTTATTCTATATGTTGGCAAATTGAACAGCAATAAAAAATAAGTTTATTAAAAAAGCAGGGAGCCAGACATGGGACTCAATCCCGGGACTCCAGGATCACGCCCTGGGCCAAAGGCAGGCGATCAACCACTGAGCCACCCAAGCGTCCCCCTATAGCATATTTTAAAGGTAATTCTCTAAAGACAATAGGCATTTTAGGAAACTTCATGAGAATTTAATGTAGATTGTGACCATGTAACACTGTCAAATGTTGATAACTTCATGAGGCCAAGTTCATATACAACTTCACAAATTAAGTTGTTTCCCTTGGAACTGGGGTGATACTCTTTGACTCTTTAACCCCTATCCACACTCTTGATTGGCCCCATGAAAGAGCCACAGATTTCCCAAATAGATAATAAGCTGCTCAATTACTAAGCCCTGTTTCTTGACCTCCTCTCCACATGAACCCAGGTGCTTGCAGCAGCATGCCTCTGAGCATCTGAAAGGCCCCAGGTAAGCCCTATCAAAGGGAGGTCAGGGAAAGTGCCCCGGGACCAGGTGGACACTGTTGGTTTTAGTCATGGGGGTGGAGCCAGGGGTACATAAGGAGAAGACTGAGCCCTTCCTCATCTTGGTGGGTGGGGGCTGTAAGGCCATTTGCCTCAGTAGCTCTGTTCAGCAAGAATGGGTGCTGCGGGGTGCTTGGCGCTGCTGCGGGTACTGGGTTGGCTTGGAGAGGGCCTGTATGATTTTTCAACAGGGCAAAGTTCCTGCTTTTTCTTTATGTTCTTTCTCTGGCTGACTCCTCCCTGAGCCTGCTCTAACTAGGGGTTTCTATTTTCTATCTCCCTCTAACCAATGCAGGGGAAGACACAGAGGCCTCCTGGCTCTTTCTCTGAGGGGCTCTGGCTCTCTAAGGTCTGCTGCTGACCTCTCCCCAGAAGAAGTCTCCTTTCTCCTGAAGCCCCCACTTTATCTTCAGCAAAGGGACTCTGAGAATGACGTGTCTTTAGCTCAGTGAGCCCAGGTGACATCCAAGTTTCCCTTACTGGAAAAGAGGCAGAAAGGACATAATCTCCTAATGCTCGAGAACATAGCAGACCTGAGTCTGGGGGATTTGCCGTGGAAGCCAAGGCATGGGGTGGGGACATAAGGCTGCCATGGAGCCTGGGAAACCGGGTGTGGGAGTTCCGTGCAGGGAAGCCTTAGCCGGGGGAGGGGGGGGTTTCTCATCTGTCTTCAATGAGGAAGCAAGCATGGCTGGGCTCTCTACAGACTGTAGAATTAAGAGGAAAACAGTATCTTACCTGTTAATGGGAAGACTGGGCTACACTTCCTGCTCTCTCCTCTTCTGCATGGTGGGTGGTAGCTGTCCCTTCAGTGCCTAGAAAATAGCACCTGGAATTTATTAAGTCTCTAAGTGATCCCTTTTGTAGTCGAGGATTAAATAGCCGCCACTGCAATCTTCTCTAACCTTTATGAAGCCTTAATAAGGTCCGAGAGTTCAGCTTCAGCCATCAATGGTGGATGATCAGCTGTGGGAGCTACGTGGCCTCTAAAGTGGCAGTGATAGGCTTGAAAACTTGGGTTCTTAATTCAACTGGTTAAGTAGCTCCTTACAAATAAAGGAACCTGGACCAAAGTAGAACAAGATACACCTGTGGCACATGGGCAGCCGCTAGTACTGTTATTCTCTCAAACTTGCACAACTAAGCTCCTCTACCAATCCCTAAATAGATTGGTAGTTGCATTCTGCTACCTTGGGCCTGGGGTCCAAAGTGTGACAGCCCCATTGCCTAATTCTACTTCAATCTTGGATCTGGTCAGCCCTTCCTCCTGTGATCTCAGCAATGCTCGTTAGCCCTGTAAGGCTGTAGGGATGAGCTACACCTGGGTGCCCCCATCTTGGCTGAGGACTGCAGCCTCTCTGTGCGGGGTGTTGCTGCTCCTCCCAGACCTGTCACTTCCCCTTAGTGGGGGGTGGCGGCAGTCTGAAACCAGACTGCTGAGCAGAGGGAAGGTTTGAGACTAGGAGCATGCAGGCTAGGATGGCAGGAGACCGAACTGCTCTCGGGTTGACCCGATGTTGTCCTCGGGCAACAACTTGAGGACTTGAGAATGGGGTGGAATATATCTCCTCTCCAGACTGACTCTGAACTGCAGGGACCATGGTGCCTTCTGGAGCTGACCTGGGTCAGTATAAAGTGTCCCTTAAGTGTGTAGAACCCGAATCTGACCTCACAGCATGACAGGCCAGCAAGTTGAGACCAGGTGTCAGGGTGAAGAAAGTGCTGTTGTTCAGACTCTGGTCCTGAAGACCCTCTCGCCATCTCTGCAGGCACAGGTATCTTGATGGAGATAGAACTAAAGGAAAAGCGGGCCACAGCCGTCCCTGGGCTTGAGTAGTTAGAGGCCCTCAGCTGGAGCTAAGGATGATGCTGGTTCGCTTTCCAAATGCAGCATGTTCTGTCTTCATTCGGTGCCTCCATTAAGACCTAAAAGGCCCCTAGTTCCCCTGCCTGCTTGCTGTGTGTTCACAGATCTAACCTGGAATAGCAAGGGAGGGAGCCCAGACCCCTTGAACAACTGGGGCGCTGTCAAGTCCATCTGCTTCTCCTCTGCTGGAGGGTGCAGACCTGAGGGTTTGTAGAAGAACGCATGGACTCCTGTCCCCTCTACGTCTTGTGTTGCTAATGCTTCATGACCCACCAGACCCCTTACAATTGTCGATCTACTGGAAGTGTGTGCTCAAAGACTCTTTGCTGAGGGTAGATGTGCTTAAGTCTGGGAGCCACAGAGCCAGAGTAGTAGAGGCCTTTAGCCCCATCACTGGCTCGGAGCTGAATTTTTCAGAGTTCTGACATAGCCTGTTCTCCTAATCAGGACGATCCCACTTTGTTCTCTCCCCCACTCCCCACCCTCATCCTGATCATGTCGGGTTTTGTCCATGAGAACTACTATACTAAACATGCCACTTTTTGTGGTTCTAACAAGGTGAGTGTAGGACCTATCTAAACCATAGGGGGAACGGATCACAGACAATAGCTCAGCCTCAGCTTTTCTCACACAGCAATGAGGCTGAGCCACAGAAGGACCAGAGAACACCAAGGCTTTCACTCGGGCAATTCTTAAGTCTAGACAGGATCTGATAACAATGGAGACAAATTTACTTGGACCAAAGGACTCTTAATGCTCACAGTTCCAGTTAGTGACCATTGTGATTTCCTGAGACCCTACATCCCCCTGGATTTGCCTTAACTTCCTAAATAGGTATGCGTTTTCTGTTCATGCAGGAAGCTCTTTGCAATAGTGAGCCTTGTCTCCTCACCTTGACTTTTGCTAATCTAACAGATGCATGGTCCTGTCTTGAAATATTGCAAAGCATCTCCAACTCCATAGCAGCTCAGTCATCAAGGGGTAAAGACATGTTCAAGACAGAAGGAAGTCCAGATAGACTTAGTCCCTCCCCACTACCATGCTAGTTGAGTATCCTGGGGAACCATGGCCTTGGGACACAGGTGACCTGGGATGGTCTGGGCAAGCTCTCAGAATCTCAAGAGCCCTATAGTGGAACAGCTGAGGGAGGAGGTGGATGAGATGCCAAAAGTGCAGTTCCTGCCTCCACCCCCAACCCAGGCCCTAAGACGCAGGGTGCCCCTTGTGGAGAATACCTCAAGCATGACCTCCTGATGTTTTTCCATCCATGAACAGGCCCCTCATCCAGTGACTGTTCCTGTGTCCCTGCCTTACTTTGTCAGTTTGGTTCCCAGCTAGAGTGACTCCATACTTTTTTTATTCCATCTGGCCTGAGGACAGGAAGGACCAGAGGTGTCCAGGGGTACTAGAAGTATGGCCTGGAAGAGAAGGAGACAATGTGCAACTCAGAAAACCCTGGAACAAAATGCCGGTCAATTTCCCTAAAACTTAAATTCAGTTAACATAGCGTACTACTAATTTCATGGGGAATATAAAAAATAGTGAAAGGGATCACAGGGGTAAGGGGAGAAAATGGGGGGGGGAATCAGAGGGTTGACAGAACATGAGACTCCTAACTCTGGGGTTAGTGGAAGAGGTGGGTAGGGGGTGGGGTAACTGGGTGACGGGCACTGAGAGGGGAATGGACGGATGAGCACTGGGTGTTATGTTGGCAAATTGAACAATATACAAAAGTGTACTCGTTTCAGAGGTAGTTCAGGGACTCCTCAGTTGCCTAGAACACCTAGTGCTCCTCACATTACGTGCCCTCCTTCATGCCAATCCCCTTCCGCACCAGCAACTGTTTCATAGAGTTGAGTCTTCTGAATTCATCTTATTTTTTCCCCTCTTCCCTTTTGCTCCTGTTTTTCTTAAGTTGCACATGAATGAAATCTTACTGTCTTTTCACTTAGCATAATATCCTCTAGTTCCATCCACATTGCAAACCATAAGATTTAATCTGGAATAATCCATTGTGTATATAGACCACATCTTTATTCATTCACCAGTTGATGGACTTCTGGACTCTTCCTGTAGTTTGGTTATTGTGGATATTGTTGCTATAAACAATAGGGTGCAGGGGCCCCTTCAGATGATCCTTGCACTGTTCTGGATACTTAAATCATCTCTTTGAAATCCTGGGAGCATCTCCTGTCTCAGGCTTATTCTATGGAGCTCATCTTTGAGGACCAGGGGCTCCTTTTCCTATACGTGTATGGTCTTGCAGTGGCTCTTAAGAGCCAGCTGGCCTTGCTATTCACATATGGTTCAGCATGTCACAGGGACATAATGACTGGGGGGCGGGGCTGGAGCTTGCTCCCCACAGGTGGCTGATTCTACTCTGGCCAGCACCGAATAAGATGCCTTGCTAAAGCTGACCTTTTAGGAAATTGGGAAGGTGATCTTATTTGAAACTACAACTTGGTGGACCTGTGTATCTTCAGTCGAATATTCCTTTCCCATAACCTGGGCTTTTCTGATAAGCCTGTCTCTCAAGAGGGGTGCCACTAGCTGGGGGGGGGGTGTGTGTAAACCATTCTTGCTGAAACAAGCCTGAAGTGGGAATGTGAAGCTCCTCCACAGGCAGCATCCAGGCCCGTCCTCTCCTTATCCACTTCTATGCATTGCGCTGCAGAACCTTCTCCAGGCTACTCCCAACTGACACAGGCCCTATTATAGATCTTTAGGATGGAGCCATAAAAAGTGGAAGACTCCCCCTGTCTTAGATCCTCCAATAAGCAGACGTTTGTTCAGGTTTCAAGGTTTGTGTTAAAAGCTCGGGGCTTCTGTGGGGCCAACTCTACCCTCCACTCTGCTTCTTTCTGATGGGAAGAGTGAAGTCAGGGCAAAGAGACCTTTTCCTGACTACACAGGAGCCAGGAAGTAAGAACTGCAGACCAGTTGGGGAAGACCTAACCTTTAGGAAGGGGAGGGGATGAATAAGTCACATTTGGCTGAAGCCTTAAGGATGTACCAACTGCTCTGCCACTGGCTATGGGTGGGACGGGGCAACACTTAGCAACCTCTACTGAGATGAACAGTACTAGACTAAGTCTTAATGTATGAAAGCTACAAAGGAAAGCTGTGTCCTATCATCCAGGACTGGTCTATGTGGGTTTGAATCTTTAGAGGAGGGACTTCCTCCATTAGATTTTAGTAAGGTACACTAAGTCTGGGCTGCCCAAGATCCACCTGGAGAAATAATTTGGAGTCTGCTTACTCAAAGGGCTCCTTTGCTAACCAGCAGACTGGAGATAAAGATGGATTATGGTCTGCCTCCTCTCATGTATTTCTTCAGTTTGGTTATTAATTGGTTTAAATATTTGGCAGCTCCCACATTCGGGGCATATATATTGAGGATTGTTAAGTCTTCTTTTTGGATAGATCCTTTGAGTATCCTTTGAGTAGATCCTTTTTTTTTTATTTTTTTCCTCTTTATTGCTAGACATAATGTGTAAACACATAAAACACCAGGGAAGGAAGAGATCCCAAAGACTTTTTTTTAAAATTACAAGACATAGTGCATGAACCAAGGGCATGGAAGGCAGGCCAGAGCCAGCAGACAGCTGGAATAAAGGCTCCTTTCCCTCTTCCCAGAGCCAGGGCAAGAGTGGTGGGTGCGGTGGGGGGGGTGGCGGCCTCCACCAGTTGCCAGTCCACATAGGCAGAAGGCCATCCAAGGGAAAACTTTCTACCAGAGTCTTCTCCTGGAGAGAGGGCAACACCCAGGATAAGTAAAAAGGTCTTTCCTTTTTCTCGGTTGTAGCCATCCAAGGAGCAAAGATGAGAAGTAGTGTCCTACATCACTTTGACCCCCTCCCCAGCTGCCCCCATACTTGGCATTTACCAAAGCCTGTCCCAGACCCTGACTAGATCCACCAGGTGCCCAAAGTTTTCTGGGGAGGGAAGAGGAGGGGAAGAGACTAGGTGTGAAAACAAACAGATCTTTTATTTGCAGTCGTCACTGGGGCTGTTTCTTGTTGCTTATTTGTTTGCTGGCCTGCTCTTCCAGCTGCATGGCCAGACGCAAGGCCTTGATGACATCTTGCAGGGCTGAGAAGTGCTTGGCTTGCTGGATCATGACAGACTCTGCCTTGTTCACGAAGGTCTCCAGGTCATTGTCTGGCTGTTCAGTCATCTCAGAGAGCTCAAGCCAACCTGGCCCTTGTTGTATAATCTCCTTGAGCTCCTCCATAGCCCTTTCCTCCAGTGTCCCTCTTCATCTCTCACTATAGTCTTCGGGGTAAATTTTAATTTATCTGATATAAGGATGGCTACCCCTGCTTTCTTTTGAGGACCATTTGAATGGTAAATGGTTCTCCAACCTTTTATTCTCAGGTTGTAGGTGTCCTTCTGTCTAAAATGAGTCTCTTGTAGACAGCAAATAGATGGGTCCTGCTTTTTTATCCAGTCTGAAACCCTGCACCTTTTGATGGGGTCATTAAGCCCGTTCATGTTCAGAGTTACTATTGACAGATATGAGTTTAGTGTCATCTATTCAGTCCTTGTTCTTGTGGATTGTTCCACTGAACTTCTTCTTAAAGGGGAATTTTAAGAGTCCCCCTTAAAATTTCTTGCAGAGCTGGTTTGGAGGTCACACATTCTTTCAGTTCCTGCCTGTCTTGGAAGTTCTTTATCTCTCCTTCTATTCTGAATGAGAGCCTTGCTGGATAAAGTATTCTTGGTTGCATGTTCTTCTTATTTAGGACCCGGAAGATATCCTGCCAGCCCTTTCTGGCCTGCCAGGTCTCTGTGGAGAGGTCTGCTGTTACCCTAATATTCCTCCCCATAAAAGTCAGGGACTTTTTTTCTCTTGCTGCTTTAAGGATCTTCTCCTTATCTTTGGAATTTGCAAGCTTCACTATTAAATGTCGAGGTGTTGAACAGTTTTGTTTTGTTTTGTTTTTGAACGGTTTTTGATTTTAGGGGGGGATCTCTCTATTTCCTGGATCTGAATTCCTGTTTCCCTTCCCAGATTCGGAAAGTTTTCAGCTAGGATTTGTTCAAATACATATTCTGGCCCTCTGGCCCTTTCTGTGCCCTCGGGAACCCCAATTAAATGTAGGTTTTTCTTCCTCAGGCTGTCATTTATCTCCCTTAATCTATCCTCATGGTCTTTTAATTGCCTGTCTCTATTTTCCTCAGTTTCCCTCTTTGCCATCAACTTGTCTTCTATGTCAGTCACTCGTTCTTCCACCTCGTTAAGCCTCGTCGTTAGGACTTCTAGCTTGGATTGCATCTCATTTAATTGATTTTTAATTTCTGCCTGATTGGATCTAAATTCTGCAGTCATGAAGTCTCTTGAGTCCTTTATGGTTCTTTCTAGAGCCACCAGTAGCTGTATAATAGTGCTTCTGACTTGGCTTTCTGACATTGAATTGTAATCCAGATTTTGTAACTCTGTGGGAGAGAGGGCTGTTTCTGATTCTTTTGAGGTGAGGTTTTCCTTCTAGTCATTTTGCTCAGTGCAGAGTGGCCAAAAACAAGTTGTATTGGGAAAGGAGAAAAAGAGAGAAGGAAAGAAAAGAGAAAAAGAAAAAAGAAGAAATGAAGAAACACCACACCCCCGCCCCCGTGAGTGGGACCAGGCCTAACCAAGAGGCAGCCCATCCAGGCGCCTCCCATGAATTCAAGCAACAAAAACATTCTGTTTTTCCGAGATAAGAAAACTATCCACCGCCCCCCTCGCCCTGACTGGAAAGTCCCTGAACATGGTCGTGTTGACCTTCAAAGAAATCAATCATGTCATAGCCCGAATGCTATGCTACTCCCGCGGTTTTTTGCCTTTAAAAGATGCCTGTAATTGCTAATCGGGGCTCTGCCACCTCTGAGGCGGAGAGCCCGTTTGCACAAACGTCCAATAAACCCTCTTGCTTGTTGCATCTGCCTGTCTGGGGTCTGAGTCTCTGGGGCGTCCACCAGGACACGTTGGCACCCGTGAGCCAGGGTCCAACAGAAAAAAGGGAAAAAGAGAAGAGAAAGGAGAAAAAAGAGGGAAAAAAAAGGGGTGGGGGAAGCAATTAGAAATCAAGAAGAAAGAAAGAAAGAAAAGCACAAAACAAAACAAAAACAAAAGAACAAAAAAAAACACGGGGGAGTATCTTCCGATTCTGTATACTTTAAGTCCTTTGACTTCCCTTGGAACTGGTCCCTCTCGCTGGTCTTCTGGGGGAGGGGCCTGCTGTGCTGATTCTCAGGTGTGAGGACTTGGGTGAGCTGCTCTGCCCCTGCCTGGTGCAGGGCTCAGTGGGGGTTGTTCAACCCATGAAGCCCCGGGAGGAAGCCACAGTGGCGGGGGCAGCTCTGCAGCCCTAGAGTCAGCTCCCGCAGTAGCTCCGGGGCTCTCCGTCTGCAGGGCCTAGGGGCTCCGGGGCGGGGCCGCTGATCTGCTCAGCTCGGGGCAGGAGCGTCCTTGCTGTCCTGGGCCCTCCCGGCCTCTGCCTGTCCCGGGGGAGGCCGGATCCTGGGCTGTGTCCCGGCTCCCTGTGCTCCGGGGCCTGCGCTGTTGGATTCGCGCTCCCGCCCCGCAGCCCCCTCCGCGGAGCCGCTGCCCGAGCCCCTCCTAGCTGTTCCCTGAACCGCGCCGCCCCCTCCGCAGAGCTTCTCCCTCTGCTGGAGCCACCGCCGCCGAGCTGCTCTCGGAGCCCCGCAGCCCCCTCCGCGGAGCTGCCGCCCAAGCCCCTCCTAGCTGTTCCCGGAGCTGCGCCGCCCCCTCCGCGCGGAGCTTCTTCCTCTGCCCGAGCCCCTCCTAGCTGTTCCCGGAGCCCCGCAGCCCCCTCCGCGGAGCCCCCGCCCGAGCCCCTCCGAGCTGCTCCTGGTCCCGCCGCGCGCTGCAGCCCTTAGGGAGCTCGGGGCATCTCCCCGGGGCGCAGGTGCCTGTTAGTGTCCCAGGGAGCCCGAGGGCATCCCGGCCTTTCTGGGGATCCTGCTCCAATTCCCCGGGAGGCCTTTCCACGGGGAAGGTCGGTGCAGCTCCTGCTCCTCCGGGACGGGGCTCTCCTGTCCTGGGGACACTCGCCCTGGCCTCAGCCCGGCTCCTCGCGGGCCCCTCCCCCTTGGAGGCCTTTTGTTCCTTTATTTCTTTTTTCCCCCGTCTTCCTCCTTGATAGAAGCGTGAACTCTTCTCACTGCAGCGTTCCAGCTGGTCTCTCTTTAAATCTCAGGCCGATTTCGTAGATTTTCAGGATGATTTGAAGGTTTTCTAGGTAGTTTGTTGAGGACAGGTGACTTGGGGACCCTGCTCTTCCGCCGTCTTGCCCCTCCCCCTCTGTCTTGGTTTTGAGCAGTCCAGATGTGAGACTCCTACATGTTTTAGAGATGCTGTTCTGCTTCTACAAAATCAGGTTCTTTTCCTGATGAAACTTGCCTTCAATTCAAGATTATGTCCTTAATCATGTAAGAAGACGACCTTCAGGTCTGGGTTCCAGTCCTGCTTCTGTATCCTTGATCCAGATGTATCCTTGCCCCTGACCCATGTGTCTCCAAATCCCTGAACAAGAGACTCTACCCCATACAAGCATCTCTCTCCTATGTCTCTCCTAACATTGCTGGGCTAGTTCTCAAAATTATCAGAAACCCACCTTGGGGTTCGAAAAGTCTGCTGCAGGCGGTGTGGCCAGGCATCAGAAGAGTCCGTCCCTAACACTCTAGTCCACTTTAAGCCTCTGTGAATGCCAGACTAGACCTGACTAGAACACCAGTTGCCCTTCGAACAAAGACCCGTGACTAAGCAGAACTAATAACAATACCAATTTGAACACTGTTTGGGGGGGGGGACTCGAGTAAGTGTATATGGCACTCCTTGTATCCTGGGGACAGGACAGCACTTCTGGCAGGACAATGGGACTCTGAAAAAGGATCCCCCCCTACTACTTATGACTTGGGAATCTGAAGCTGTACTAACAGGGGAAAACCAGTCCCTACCTTGGTGTGATCAGGACTATGGCACTGACATTAACTCCACAACTACCCTGCCTGTGACATACTTATGGGCTGAGGGAACTTCAGATTTTCCCATAAATCTCCAGGGGATGGGTCCAAACTTCTGTTGTCACGTGAAGGGAAGTCGGGGACTGCCATCACAGAGCTTATGGTTGAGACCAAACACCCTCTCCCTTTTGTGATTCTATGGTGGTAAGAATCTAATATTTGTATTTGAGGATTAATTACACTGAGATGAGTTGTAGATAGTTTCTATGAAGGTTTGTAAGGGGCCAATTCCTCTTCTGGGAGACCAGACTGCAGGGTATCAATCTTTGACAAGTCCAACCTCTGCCTTGCCTCTTCTACAGAATTATTTTCAAAAACTGTTGATCACTCATGATTTAATTCTTCCAAAAGTGCAGAGTCCTTTTCCTAGGCTTTCTTCCAGGAATTGTGTTTACAAAAAAAGCCATGTATCCCAATCTAAAAGATGGAGCTCTACTATGTACCAAAGATGTTCACTAGTTTCAGTCTGGTTTTGGAGTTCTAGTGTCTTCATCCTTGACCTCACGGTGATATGTAAGACTTAATCCAGAAGTTCAGTTGTCCTCTGTACTGCTCAGCCCCGGCGGAGCCTAACTTCCTAGGACCTCTAGGTTGTGGCAACATGGCCAGTTGCTTTCCTGAAACAACCCTGAGGAAAGAGCCTAGCAAATGCACGGCCCTCCTCCCTCGTTGAAAGCTGTTATAAAGTAGCTGTGCTAGACTGGGATCTTGATTAATCCTAAGAATGGTTGGAGGACACATCATGTCACCATTTGAAGGTGACCATTGAATGAAAAACACTTCAACATGGTCAGGATTGAGAGAAAAAGGTTTCTAGGGCTCAGGATACCTCTTGAGCAGGAAACTCCTCAGCTAGGACTAAAGCCTGCCTCTCTAAGCAGGAAGGTTACCTGGTATTTCACGGACTTTTATATTTGGTTAGGCATGGAGGGCACAGACTCTCAGGATTCTTCAATGCCAGGAGCCTACAAGAATTGAGTGTCTACAGGCATCACACTGGGCAGTAGGGCATAGGAATTTGCTCAGCTTTATAACTAAGGAAGACTCTCAACGGGTGTTGAATGTCCTCTGTCACTAGGCCATACTATCTAAGGTCAGGGAAAGCTGGAAAGCCTATGATAAGAGAAACCTAAATTTAGAGGTTTGGGTTCTTCAGGGACCTGGTGATCTAGTGATCAAAAGGTTTATGTTGTGACTAAAAGATAGGTGTGAGGGGATAAACTACAGCCTGAACCTCCATCCTAATCCACAGCTTCCGTCTCTGAAACAACAAGGGTTAGGTGAGTGGCAGTAATGCAGTAAGCTGGATCTTCTGGGGAGAGTGGGCTCACTGGAGTAGATGTTCATAAGTCAATCATGTTATTTTAAAAGCCTTTTAGAGAGTAGGGGAGAGGGAGGAGGGGTCTTAAGCAGATTCCCAATGGAATGTGGAGCCTGACATGGGGCTCCATCTCCTGACTGAGGTCATAACCCCAGCCATAATCAAGAGTCAGATGGTTAACCAACGTGAGCCACTCAGACACCCTTAAATCAGAATTTTTTTAAACCACTCATGGGACAATGTAAAGGTCCTAGAGCACAAACTCCACTTACTATACCTCTCCTGACTTCTATATTGGTTTGCTGAGGTTCCCATGACAAAAGAACAGCCTGAGTGGCTTATACAACAGAAGTCTCTGTATGGTCTAGAAGCCCCAACTTCAGTTCTGACCAATCTGGCTTCTGGTAAGACTCCAATCTGGCTGACTTGTAGATGGCCACTGTATCCTTCTGCCTTCAGAGAGTAACCCCTCTGGTGTCTTATAGGGGCACTAGTCCCATTTAATCAGGGCTCTACCAGTATGACCTCCTAGAACTCTACTACTTAGAGGTCCCATGTCCAAATACCACCACACTAAAAATCAGGGTCTCCACTCTCAAGTTTTGCGGATACAAACTTCCAGTCCAGAGCACTTGCTATTACAATTGTGAATTTGAACTGAGGATTTAGATCATTGACAACTTTGCAGATCTCCTTAAATCAGTACCAATCCTAGTGCAGAACAGCAAGTGCAAATCTTCAGAACATTAAGATCACATCTGTAGGGAACTATATACCCTATATGCTGCACTATATATGATACATACAAAATACCATTAGGAGTCCCTGGAAATAAGACCGGAAACTCTGGATGACAGGGAATTGGTACAAAGAGCCTTGGGTGTGTCTGACCTGGGAATCACTGAGCCAGTAAAAGATATTTGGTGGTCAACAAACATGTTCTGACTTATCTTTAAAAAGCTATATTCTTACCCTCACTCCCCAGAGCATTCTTCCACTATCAAGCCACTCCGACATTTCCTTGCTTCCTATTCTGGTCTAAGTCCCCATGTTATGCCTGGATTCTAGTGATTGTTTTGTCTCTTTGCCTCATCTTGTCCACAGCAGAACTCTTCTCCCACAGACCCGCAGTGACTTTTGAAGATAAATCCCAACCCTACACCACAGTTGTATCCCCATTGGAGTAATTCTAACCTAAGACCATAAGGTCCTTTTTGTAATCCTCACCCCAATACCCACTACATCTTTGAGAGAGGGGGAGATGTTAATAAGCTTCAACCATACCAGTTTTCTTCCTTTTCTAAGGTGTTTTGGCATCCTTTGTTCCTGTCTGGAATCTTCTCTTCCTATACCCATACTGCTAATTCTGCAGTCCAGTCTTTGCTCACCTATTAGGAGGTCTACACTAGAGATTAAACATAAAGCTTACCCTGCCCCATCATGCTGACCGAAAATACCTAAAGGAATTCCAGTGGAGAGATCCACAAGTCCCATGAAAGGAATTTTTCAATCTTTCCCTTTTTGTATACAACTTTCTGCCAAGAACAGTCCTTGCACACAGAAGTCATGCCCTTGCAGTGGGAGTGGTGACCAGGGACCAACTAAGAATCAAGATGGGAGGAGAGAGGCAGACTTGGAAACAAATCAAATTGGACAGGAGGGTGATTATTTTTAGAACCTGATGGACCCACACCCTGAAGTTTAATAATATTGTCTTTGTTCTCTGAGGTACAGATCTATCACCAGGTAGAAGGCTTAGCAAATGAAAGTCTAGACCTCTTTTCAGATGGAGTGTGGGATGTGCTTCCAGCAGAGGCATTAGGACTTTGCAAGAAAGATTCATGTAGTCTCCACCTTCTGGCTGATTGAAAACTCAAGGTTCCCAGAAAGGAGGTGAGATTCATGTGTTCCAGAGCCCAAAAAAATGGAAAGCCCAGGTCTCCTCTCATGTCTATTTTTCTGGGATATCCATAGAAGACCCCCAATACCTAAAACGAATGAACTGAACTGATTTCCCTTGAGGTCTTGAGGTATTTAGGAAGTCCTGGCAGATTATCAGAACTTGGAAGCCAGTCTATAACTGTTGTGAACTAAGACCCACTGGGATTTAGAACTCCCATAAATCCATTGAGAAACAAATGGAGACTCGAATTTGTGAAAGTAGAAGTAACTACCAGTGTGGTTGTGGGAACAGTACTTCATTTTCTCATCTCCTAGGTGGTCTGACAGCTTTCTGGAAGATGCTGTGGAGATACTCTTGGCTTCCAAGCCTAGTGTAGCACTTTGTCTTAACCTTTTTATCAAGGCTCTTGGTAAGAGAAATATCTAAGACAAGTGCAAAAGGCATGGAGTTGGAATGGCTACCAAATCAATGCAAAAGAAATGTGGAAAGACAAGAAAAATACTTGGGACAAGTACAAAAGATCCAGGGAAACCCAGCTTACAAAACCTGGGTTTTCATCCAGGCTCAAAATAAGAAACCAAACAAAAATGGCAGCAAGACAGAAGTCTGGGATGACTTGCAGCACAAATGGGATGGAACAGATTTTATCTACTCAAGGAAGCCTCCTAGAGGAGGATGTGCTCTGTCTGGACAATAGGGAGGGCCTGCCTGTATATCCTCCCTCCCCATGTGTATCCTCAGCCTGTGAATACAGCTTCTCAGGGTCCTCATGTTGCAGGTGGGAGGCCACAGGAGCCCAAATGCCCTCATGCTTGACTCCCCTCCAGAAACAGGAGGGCTGGCCTGCATTATTAAATTGTAGAAGTGAGGCGGGTGGGGGGATGGGGTGATTCAGTGATGGGCACCGAGGGGGGCACTTCATAGGATGAGCACTGGGTGTTATGCTAGGTGTTGGCAAATCGAACTTCAATAAAAACATACTTAAAAATGTAGAAGCAAGCTCAACTCCAGTCTCACTCCCCATCTCTAACTTATTCAATTGTTCCCTATTGTCGATATCCCAGTGTCTAAGTTCCCTACTGGGAAATCCTCAGGTATCTCCATTCCTACCCCACTTCTCATTATTCCATCCTCTATTTGCCAGCAAAAATGGGTTGCTTTCACTGTTCAGCTTTTCCTCAGTGACCTTGAGGTTTCCAGTCTCTAGGCATTCCATCCTGGGTGATGCCCACTCAAATGGAGTGCCCTTCTCCCATGATACTTCAGTAATCAAGCTTTAACTGCTGATTCCCAGATGTCACTAAGTCAGAGCCACTAGGGACGAGTCCTGTAAAACTATATAAATCGATAGGTTTCAAGTCTCCCCAGGTGACTAATAATCAGACCAGTCATCATTTTCTGTAATCATACTACCTGAGGTTTAGGTCAAACCTGGCCCATGGTGAGCATTGGATAAGTTGTGGTTATGGTAACATTATCCCACTGGGAATGAGGTATCCCTTTGTAGAAGAGGCAGGAAAGTAAAAACGGATCAAGTGACACACCTAAGGCTACACCTCAGTTAAGGCTGCAACTTGAATCTAGAGCTGCCTAACTGCAAGATCTGTTCCTCCTAAAACCTCACTGCTGATCCAGAGGGAGATAGCCCGCTCTCCTCAGAAGGCTCACAGCATCGCCCCGTTCTGCTTTGTCTGATGGGTTTGTGTACCTGTTCTTGTATCCCTCCCCTGGCTCCTGACAAGGGACCACTTCCCTTGCCCCACCTCTGTCCTGTCCCCCCAACCCCCAAGCATTTTGTCCACAGCTAGATACATCAGATATTCAATAAATGTTGAATCAAATCACTTAATCATATGGTTCTACTTTCGAGATTCTTCTGGAAAAGGGTGAAAGAAAACTCTCAATTTGGTACAGTAACTTTTCTCAAAGTTTTGAGTAAATATTCAAATGGCCACAATTCCATTGCAAGCAAGGCAATTACCAATATACCACTTTTTCCTGTATAAACAAGCAACATAACAAAAGGATTCCAAGTTCAAGATAGGTATTCTAGAAAGGTGGAAAAAGCCAAGTAGCTTAATCTTGCTGAAGTCTTACGATTTTCTAGATGGAGGAATTTAAACTATCTCAGAGCATAAGTGAAAAGGAAAAAACCCTTAGAAAGCATCTTGTGAGGGGAGAATGGATGATTCTATATGTAGGCAACGATAAAGAAAAAGAAGATCCTAAGGATGGACAAGAAGTTGGCAATGCCAGCATTACAGGCTCTTTAGGTTCCTAATAGTGTCTAACAGCACGGATCAGATGTCATTATCTGGATCCTAAACTCTGGTCAGCCTTATTGCTGTGAACCTAGATAAATTTTCATACTTCTCTAAACGGGAGTTTCTTCATCAGTAAAGTAACCATGATAAGAATGATAAGAATTCTAGCAGTTATGGTGAAGACCCAACAAGAAGCTCAGGAGTGTGATATGAACCTAATGTCAATTAAGCTCATGGTGAAGCCCTAACCCCCTAAAATAGTGGTATTGGAGGTGGGGCCTTGGATAGGTGCCCTTACAAGAGGTGATCAGCACTCCCTTGCTTTCCATCTGGTCAGGACACAGCGGGGAGGTGGCCATCTGCAAGCCAGGAAAAGGGCACTCCCCAGAATCCAGCCATGCTGGTGTCTTTCCCTGGGTCTCCCAGCCCCTAGAACCATGAAAAATAAACTCTTTAGGTCCCCTGGGCTGTGATATCTTATGGCAGCCAAAACTGAAAGTGAACAAAGTACTTAGCTCTGTGTCCTGGGGACACCTAGTAAACAATCGTAGTCCTAGTAAGACTACTTGTAGAAGTCCTAATGGTGGACTGCTTGCTATTTTCCTCTCCATGGAGTCCTATAGTTGGCTATAGTATCTGGCAAGTGTTCATGCAAGCTTTGTAGAAAAAAATTTTTTTTGAGGATGAGAAATGTATTCTTTGGCACTTTTTTTTTTCTCCTTTCACAAAACAGTTCTGTAAGGTAACTGTTTAAGCCCTACCTTCATAAGTCAAGACTTTTAATTTAATCTGGCATATAAAAAAATCATTAAAGTGGTCTTGGGTGCTGTACTTTCAGTGCCCGTCTGCTCTGTGCCCAGCATGTGGGGCTGGGAAGGATGTGTCTCCACAGCTCTGGGAAAAGGCTTTAATCTCCCAGATTATCCTTTTAAAAAAAAGTTCTTAAAAAAAAAAAAAACTTCAATGGAAATGACCCATTCTTCCTCGGGAGCAACTCCTAAGGTCTGTCTGTGAATCGATGCAGCAGGGCCTATGGCCCTGCCCCTCCATCCAGGTCCCTGTGCATGGGGGACACCTACTGCCACCACCCAGTAAAAGTCGTGGGTGTGTGTTTGTGTGTGTGTGTAGGGGCCAAGTGAATGGATGAGCTGCTTTAGCTGAAGTTAAGGGGGAAAAAGGGACAAGCTGGGAAAGAGGCATTTTGCTTTTTAAGTCCCCACCTGGTCTCCCTGGCTCAGCCTGGAGGCCACAGCCTCTGAGTCCACATGGACGCTTCAGTTTACACCTACTCTGGGTTTCCATGGGAGCAGTCCCTGAACTGGCTGAGTGACGCTGGTCTTCCAACAGTCCATGATGAACCCCAAGCAAAAACAAGCATTCCCCTCCCTTAGGTCCCTGGAGAAGGACACAGAAGCAAAGAGGAGCAGCTGCCTGTAAGCACCCTCCCTACCTGTCTCTCTACTCTGGACTTTCTGTCCTGCTAGCTTTGCTCTATTCCAGGCCCTTCAGATATTGGAACCTTCTGCCTCTGGGCCTCCCCTAGTGCCTGGCCTGGGTTCATAGTTCTTAACTTGCCATGGCTGCTGGGCAGGAGTCACCCCTGGATTGCCACTCTAGTCCCCTAACTGGCCTTCCTGCCACCGGCTGGCTTGTTTAACAGACTTCTGTGGCTGCTGGGTCTTTGTTCAGATAATTCACTGGCTCCCAGTTGCCCTCCAAGTAGAAGCAGGTGTTACCAGTGACCCCTGGGGCCCTGCACGATATAGGACATCTCCTGCTTTGCTTCTCTGTACAGCTGCTCTGGCTTCTCACTACTTTGTCTGACCATACATGTTCCTGGATGTTGCCTTTGCACTAGTCTCTCCACCTGAACTCTTCCCTGGCTATCTGCATGACCAGCTCTCTCCAGGACTTTCCAATGGCTCCTTGAGAAGCAATATCGAAGTAAGAAAACTACTTGGGCTCCTTACCCTACTGTACTTAATTTTACTTTTTCTCTTTCCCACCTCCTTTCCTTCTTAAGTTTAACTTGCCAACCTATAACACCTGGTGCTCATCACATTATGTACCCTCAATGTCTGTCACCCAGTGATCCCATCCCCCCACCCACCTTCCCTTCAGAAATCCTCCATTTCCTAGAGTCCAGAGTTTCTATTTGTCCCCTCTAACTTTTCCTCAGTTTCCTTTCCTTTCCTTATGGTCCTTTTCACTGTTACTTATATTCCACATGAGTGAGACCACATAAAGGTCTTTCTCCAATTGACTTATTTCACTTAGTATAAATATCCTCCAGTGTCATCCATGTCCCTGTAAATGGGAGATATTCGTCCTCCTGGATGATGCAGTAATATTCCATTTTGTGTGTATACATATAGATATATACACATATATACCACATCTTTATCCATTCATCTGGACCCTCCATACCTTTCTCCAGAGTGGCTGTACCAGCTTGCATTCCCACCAACAGTGCAAGAGGGTTCCCCTTTCCTGCATCTTTGCCAACATCTGTTTCCTGCTTTATTAATCTGCATCCACATCTGTCATTTCCTTAGTGGTTAATTTTAACCATTCTGGCTGGTGTGAGGTGGTATCTCATTGTGGTTTTGACTTGCATTACCCTGGTGACCAGTGCTGTAGAGCATTTTTTTCATGTCTGTTGGCCATGTATAGGTCGTCTTTGGAAAAATGTCTGTTTGTCTTCCAATTTCTTGACTAGATTCTTTGGGGTATGGAGTTTGAGAAGTTCCTTTTATTTATGAGCATTTTACAGGCTGAGTGTCCAAAGGCTAGATTAGCATGAGTGAAGTATGTGGGGAGCCTCCAGGTGGAGGAGCTCTCCATCTCGGTAGCTCCTCTGCTTCTCACTAGGTCTTGCTGGGGTCTTCCCCCCGCTCTGGCCTGGCCAGTCTCTATCCTCTCTCACTAGGCCTTTCCCACTCCCAGCCCTCTCATCTGCCTGGGCGAGGTCGTCCTTTGAGCACTCAAAGCACTTTTCAAGCCCCTAAGAGCTATGAGCAGACTCTGCTGTATCAGTTATTCCCATATCTCCTACTTTAACAGGAAGTAGGACTTGTAGAAAGTTTCTCAACAAACCTCAAAGCAGCTAAAAGGACAACCACATTGTAAGTGCTCAGCAGGTGTCTTCAGATGGTCAAGGGAAGAGTTCAGACCTTCAGGCCAGCCTGGATTTGAATCCGAGAGAAGCACTTAACTGTATTAACCTAGAAAAGCTTGAGCCTCAGTTTCCCTGTCTTATAATGGGGATAATGTGATCCCTTACATGAATTGTTAGGATTGACCAAACCTATGAATGCAGGGAGGTGTGGGGGACAGAGTGCCTGGTGCATTAAAATCCTAGTGGTCAGAGGGAAAGAAGAGGGGGTTTGAAGAAATGAGGCTTATGTTACTCAATGTGGACTATTAGGTCAAAGCTAACAATGGATCACTAAAACCTTTCCCTTCCTGCTTCTAAGAGTGGCAGGAAGGACATTTCATTCCCCCTTTCCCCCTACTTCTAAACACTTCAGACGCTGGGCAGATAATAGGTATTTCAGATCTAACCACTCTCCCAAACCCAAGACCTAGGTGCCATTATTTGCATCTCCCATAAGGGGGTACAAAGAATCTGGCTACATGGAGCCATAGCTTGCATGAAGCTTGCATCGAAGCTCCCATATAGGCGTCTGGAATCAAGCTGATACTTCTAACACTCAGCCGGATACCTTCTTCTGCTGTGTACTGGCTCGGAAAGAAAGTTCAAATGTATTTGCCTGACTTGATCTTCAAAAATTACCTTGCATTTGACCGATTTAAATGAAAGCCATGTTTGCATTGTTGGGGGAGCACAGCTGCAAGTATAGATGGAGAATCCCACCTGGTTGAACCCATTCCAGTAACATGACAGCTGTGGGACCTGTATAGGTTACTTTTCTCTGAGGCTTCAGATCTCAGATATAAAGTGAGACAATAACACACCCTGAATGGTTTCAAGGATCCTACTAAAAATCTTAATATAAATGGGTTCATATCATAAGTCATAATGCCTAAAGCAAGACACTAAATTTTAAGTCAAACTCCTGATTCTTGGCCATTAAATTCAAGAGATTTTAATATTTGCGGTAGGTCAGTTCTAGTTTACTCTTTTAAGGTGTGCCAAGCCACTGGCTGCTCACACAGCCCTGAACTGCCTCCTGAGAAACATGATTGACAGCAGGGCTTTAAAGGTTGAATATAGTTTCAGATCTTGCATAGTGATCCAGTATTAGGACTGGAATTAGAACCAAATGGGATTTTTCTCCATAACCCAGAATAACTGAATTAATGTTGTACAGTAATAAATGAAGCTTTGTTTCCTCCTCTCCATGAGGAATGAGTTCTGTTGCTCAAGACAGTGTAGGAAGAATTTGCATGAGCAAACTTCCTGTAAGCATCAAGAGACACCTGGCGCCAGATCACACAGCCAGCCCCACTTATGCTCAACCACCTGATGAAGCCACCAGGGCCTTTTGCCCATGATGGAGTGTTTCAGGATGGGTATAGGACAAGAGCGGCAGGCTGCCTCTACTCCTCCAGAATCTTAATGCAGACTACTGCACAGAGCTTCCATTAAGAGGATGGTTCATTTTTCTGAGTTTGCCAAACACAAGATCAGAGGTCTTATATATATATATTTTCTTCCTGCCTAGGAGTTGCTGATGCCTGCTTCACAATTCAATCCAATATAGATTCTTAGGGAGACTATCTTGTCAAAGGTCAAGTATTCTGCTCAGTGACCTGTTGCTAATGGGTATACCTAGACCTTGAACACGGAGCCTCTCATTTTCAACCCTAAGTACATTCTACTGCTCATGATCTTCATAAGCTCACTGCAGTTGTGCTTTCCTGAGTGGCTGTGTGGGAGTCGGTTTTCACATGGTGGGACCACTAATCCTATATAACCATAGTCCTATGTCAAATTCTCATGTGACAGGTGCCATGGTTTTGAACAGAACTAGGACTCTTGAGGATAAGAACAATATATACTTAAATGGCTTCTAATGCATGATCCACCTGTGTATCCAGCTTTTTGGAGGGGATTTTGGCAAGTGACATTTTGCAATAAACTTCCCTTGGAAAAACAATTCTTTTAACTATGAAGTTAAAATCCAGTACATATGTTCTGCAGTGAAGTGGTAGCCTCTAGGGCTTTTATAACTGTAGGCAGCTTTCATGGAAAGCAACATTCCAGCATTCTGTGGGTCATAGGTTCAGGATCCCTCATCATATTCATGTCATCTGTATGAATTATGTCTTAGCCCCCTACTGATCATCTTTCAATTATAAGCCATTCTGAATGGAGATCCTACCATACTCACATGTACATAATCACCTCTAATCCAGCCTTTAGCCATGCTTGACCTTTCTAATACTTGTATGAATGAGTCAATATCTAAGAATCCCATCAATGTCAGATTCCAGAAAGAGGTTCTAAACAACATAGCCATAGTTCAGGTCTCAGGCTGGGTACCAGGCAGGTTCAGGCTTAAGAGTTAGAACCTAAAAGTTCCTCCCACTCTTTTAATATAGGATAACTGTTATCTTCATAGGCATTTAGAAAGGTACCTCCTCTGAGGATTTAGCCAAAAATGCTGACCATCCGGGTGGATGAATTAGGGAAAAAATCCAATGTTGGTGTGGAGAGGGATCAGAGAATCACAATTCTACGAGATAGGACAGTCACACAAACATGCCCTGGCTCTCCTCTGGTAGGCACTGTGAAAACGACTGTTCCACGACTCCCAGGAGTTGGGGAATGCCATTTTTATCCATGGGGTCTATGGTGAACATGACTAGAGTTAATATCCCAGATGTGCCCTAATGTTTAGACAAAGTCACTAAGATATCTGGAATTATAGCCCATCTGTTCAGCATGGACAGTAACATTGTTTCTTGCATACCCAGCATATGAAATGCGGTCACCTATGTGAAGATGCTCTTGGTGCCCTATACTATTCAGTTCAGGTCTAACTTCTCCAGACATACCTCGAGAGGTCCAATTCATGCTGACAGTGACCAGTGCCAAGTGCTGGCCCTAAGGTACCTTCATGTCTGCTTCGGGGCCTTTCCCAGGCTATAGGGAAGCAGGCCAGCAAGCAGACACATCCTGGGGTGTTTAAAGATTTAGGGTTCCCAAGGCAGTACTAGACAATGCTATACAGGAGACTCTAGGTAAATTCCCAGCCTGTTGGCTTTCTGAAATAAGATTCTGGAAGGCCTTCTGTAGCTCTCCAAATGGTCACAGCAGAATTTTGCCCCTACTGCCTATGGCAATGGTATTGGTGCTACAAACTTGCAAATAGGTCTCCCTTCCTCACTGTTCCTGCTTCCTAAGACCACTTCCTAAGTCAACCACTGTACCAGAGCATTTTCCCCAGGTTCTGCTTTGGTGAGGACCTAAACTAAACATACCTGACTTTTGGAGTCTGCTCCCACTTGTAAAGATATTGGAACTCATCACCCCATTCTTCACAACAAAAACCTGGATAGACTAAAAGCCCATTCTCTGTAAACCTCGTGACTTGTTTTAGGTACATCAGATTTCAGGTGGCAGCTGTCCTGCAGAGATAGGCAAATCCAGACCATGCCAACCAAGATATGCTTAAAGCAGAAGCTGCTGGGGACCTGAGGTGGTACAGAGATGTAAGTGGTAATCTAGATGAATTTCTAGGAGCCAACTGCAGACTAGCATGAGAAGGAGAAATTTCTAGGGGCTCTACTTTGGGGGGGACTTTTCCCTGTGGGTTCTCTGTGAAAATCCAAGAAAGATTCCCCTTCCACCCTTCCAGTTCTGGCAGGGGCTAGGGAAGAGTTGTCATTATGAAATAAGCCCAGGGCATTCTAATAGCAAAGGACCCGTCTCCAGAGGGAAAAACTTTATGAGCATGTTCCAAACTTTCCTCTATTCTTGCCCCCTCTAGCTATCCTGTCCCTCAGGATAAGAAACATATGGAGGTCACAGCTCATCAAGGGACTGAATGGTACCTTGACCTCCCACATCTCAGGTTTACACTTGTAACAAAGGGATTGGAAATGCTTTCAGACTTGCTTGTATAAATATTTTCTGGATACTGATGCTGTAAATGACATCAGACAACCTGGTAAGGGGAAGATTCTGAACCCCTGTTTTCTCCACTGTAAAAACAAAACAATTTCTAACATGCTTTACTCATGAGTTCAGTAAGACGATGAAACCAGATATGAATGTAGAACTCTAAAAGCTAAACAGATCTATGCAAATATTAGAGGGAAATACTCTCCTTAATCCCAGAGAGAAGGGGGCTCATGGAGTCTCTTGACCAGGATCACCTGGCCAACTAGGATGCATGTTGTAGAACTTCTTTCCTCTGTCCATACCCCTGATCTTTCCAGGCACCCTCCCGTTCTGAGGGCCTACGTAGATCTCCCCATCTTCCCCACAGAAGCCTGATATCAAATTAATCACCCTCACTTTTCAGCACCTTGGGATCCAGGGACTGTCTACCTCAGGGGTGAGACCTAGCGGTGGGAGGAAAGCCATGTGGAGATGCTCTAGTTTCCTTCAGTTCACTGTAAATATTCATCGTTAGAAGCTCAGAGAAATCACTTCGTTATTAGTATGCAATGACCCTGTGCTAGAATATTTTATCTGCTTGGAAGAAGATACAAAGTAGGTCGTCTGAGTAGTGACTTGGGCAGATGTGAAGGTCTTCCATGTGATGCTGCTGATCAAAGGAGCACTAAAACATATTGGGAAGACAGATCTGGGGTCTGATCCAGCCCAGTCATTGGAAAAGCTAGCACTAGCCGTTCAGCTTCAAGTGCAGGTCCCAGAGTCACGAACTCCCACCTGCTCCCCTGTAGAATGCAGTACTTATTTCTTATGGTTGAATTCAAACCACAGAAAAATAACCTGACAGTAGGCGCTAGGAAATAATTTATTTCACATCTCACAATACTATCTTGGGGAGAGGACCACATTCACAATGAGCCAAGGAATAGCATGCCTCTAAAACCCTGACCGGAGCATGTTTCCTAACTGTCCTCTCTGAGCCAGGGCTTCTCAGGGTTTTACATGCATACAAATCACCTGTGGAGCTAGGTAGAGATGGATTCTGCTTCAACAGGTCGAGCTGGATCCTGAGATTCTACGTTTCTAACAAATTCCCATGTGATGCCAGTGCTCCTGGTCCATGGACCATACTCTGAATAGTGAGGGCATTTTAACAAGATATCCGCATGATTTGCATGTACAGCAAAGTCTGAGAAGCTGTATAGTACAGCTGAAGCTGTAGGCATTAAAGAACTTTTAGGAATATCCTGAGAGCTATGGCATGATAAGCTGTGGGCTAGCTTCTGGGAATAAGTCATTTTCTCAGGGGAGAGCTGATGCCATTTTGTGCATACAAACATTGGTAGTTCCCCAGGGTAGCAGACAAAGGATTATAATATGTGGAAATATTCGAGATCAGCTATATTTGTTACTTAATCCTCACATTAACTCTGAGGCAGGGACTATTATAATTGCCAACTTCTAGATGAGGCTAATGGTTATGGTCTCAGATTCTACAGCTAAGTTTAAATAAACTTATTGTGTTCAAAGTTCACAGGTTTAGGCTGTCCTGAATCCCCTGGTTCAGCACTCTGACAACGATGAGAAGCAGAGGTGGGTCTCCATCGTGCAGGATGGCCAATGACCTTTTGCTAGCATCCATGCTGGGCATTTCTGGGTCCTCTCTCCCCTGCACTTGAAGCTGAACGGCTAAGCCTCGCTGCTCCTGCTGTCACAGGCCCAATCCCCTTTCCCCTTCCTTTCCTGTTCTGCTAGACTTGGCTGACACCTGAGCATCAGAGGCTGGAAGGAAAATGCAGGCTACCCTATTCTATCCCTGCCTGGGGCTGTGAGGTGTCTGAACTGAAAACTATGACATGCCCCTCCGCACCATGGACAGGATCTCCAGCACGATTATTCCCTTCGCATTTTGCCCCCCATCCCACAAGGCTACTTGAGGGCATATAAGCAACCAAACTTCTTTTCTCCTAAACCCTTTAATTATTGTAAAAATAGAAGGCCTTCAACCACAGTTATCCAACTTGATAACCATGAATAATGCACATTAATGCACAGGCTAAGAATAGGAGATGGGGCTGCTGATTAAGTCAGCCATGAGCAACCAGGATCCAGGGGTTAAACTATGTGTGTGGGGACTTCTAAGAGCTATTTATCCAAATACACACCTCACCTACTCTTTCGATGTAGATACCATATAAAACATCAAATAGGTTGTTTAAAAATCCCTGGACCTGCAGCATCACTTTGAATGCTGGGCTCCACCCTTCAGAAATTTCAATCTGTTTGAACAAATCCTCCAGGTGATTCTGATCTAAGAATCAGTTTTATTTCAACAAAAGGCTTTAAATATCAGTAATTTTACCAGACCTTGAAATGTCTCAGGATAATGGAAGGAAATAGTATTGGCCAATAGTACTCAACTGGGATTGAGTGGGGCAGGGGATGGGGTGGTGGTTGGGGGGGTGTGGTTCGAGAGTCAGTCCCACTCAAGTCACCTGTTAGTTGTGGTCTTGGGCAAGTTGCGTCTTTAAAGAGTTGAGGGTTTGGCAGAGGGTCTGCTAATGCTCAGACAAGGATGTCACATAGTAATAGCTCAATGAACAATTATAATTCTCTCCATCTGATGTCCCCTTTTAAGCAAGAAATCACTATCCTGTGCTACATGAAATCAAAGCATTAGCTAACCAGTTCCTCGTGGCCCACAAATCTTTGTCCTGCTATTGTTAATGCCCCCATTGTACGCACTCAGAATAAGTGAAATGGAATGTATGCCAGGTGTCCATTCCACACCACTTATTTTACTTGTATTGTTACTCCAGGGAAATGGAAATCCTCTTCCAGAGAATGGAACCCACTCACACCTATGCACTGCTGGGGGACAGTCTTTGAGGATAATAGCTACCTGAGTCCCTCTCTTCTCACAGCCCACTCACATACAATGGGTCAGTTGATAGCTTCTACTTCTAGCTCCAAAACTTCCTTGAATCTCAGATCTCCAACGGAAACTCACTTGAACCACATCTGGATCTTTCTGTTTTTCAAAATCCCTTCACTCATGTGCTGCTCTCACTGTACGAGGAATCCCACGACTCTTTGGGATCTGACACACATCATGATATGCACCTAGCAAAGTAAGACCCAGGGCCTCCCTGTGGATGCTTTGTGGGTGTGCTGTTCGGAGGAAGAACAGCCTAGGGGTTGGCCCATGATTTCTGGTCTAATCAGAAGTTGAGTTGGCTGGAGACATCACCATCAGCTGCTGCCTCTGCCCTATGAGCCACAGACCAGCAGGGTGGCCTTTCTGAAATCCAATTCTTTTGTTTAAAGACTCCTCCACAAGAGGGCAGCCCCAGTGGCTCAGCAGGGGATGTGAGGCAATGTCTAGAGCTACTTTTGGTTTCTGTTACTGGGTAGAGGCCAGGGGTATTGGTAAACATCCTACAATGCACAGGACAGTTTCCCTACAACAAAGATGTATCCAGCCAAAACTATCAGTGCCCAAATTGAGAAATCCTGAGCTAAATCCTGAACTCAAATGTCCTCTCTTCCAAGAAGCATTCTGGGCTTGTACCTTCTTCCCCAAGGGGCTTGCGTGCTCTTGCTCTGGGCTTCCATAGAGTAACCCAGAAGGCCATCAGAGCACTTACAACCTTTAAATTTATTAAATTACAGTAGCTGGTCACTATCTTCTAGATCAAGAAGTCCTCCCAGGAAAGAACCAACATTGGGTCTTTTTTTTTTTTTTTCCTTTTCAACCTCAGATGCAGAGTGTTCATCATATCAACTAATAGATGCTGTGTAGACCAAAGAAGTTAATTTCTAACAGAGGTTTGACACAGTAGGTAATATTTGCCCACTCAATGATACATCTGGAAATTATAACGTACTTCAGTCCTGTTATAATCTCTTATGGTTAAAAAAAAAAATTTAAGGGCACTGGGTGCCGTAGAAAATACAGGGCTCTCACCCACTGTGAGGAATGGACTTCTGTCAAGGCTAAGCCGGGGGGGTGCCAGTACTCCTTGGTCACTATGCCAATGGCTGAATGGGGCCACTTGACCTTTGCTATGGACTTTGAGGCAGACAATCTTTGGGAACGATCCTTCTTTGCCTCTGATCTGAAGGCACTGAAGCAACACTTCAGTATTGGACAAGAAGTTTTTGGGACTTCAGGGAACCTGGATTTGGAACAATTAGACCTAGACCCAGACTTGTCGGAGTAGTGGCACCACGAATCCTCAAGGGACAATATGAACCTACATCTTGCACAACCGCCCTAATTTGAGCCTTGGGTTTTCTTTCCTCGTTACATAAGTAGTCCCCCCTTAAATATGTGCTGAGCCTTGGCACCTGCTGTACAATACACAAGCACCACCCCTAATACCATGGACATCCAGCATTTTGTTGGAACACTTGGAAAAGAAGCACCCTCTGGGACACAGAACAGCCCTGACTGTTGTTTTACCATACCCATCCCCTGTCAGGTTTATGGCCCCAGTGAAAACTGGAAAAAAACATAAAAGACAAACTTAAGGGTGTGCAATCCAAAATTCAGGCTGCGGCTGAGTCAGCTAACTCAATAAAATTCAGCTGAATTTCTTTTATTTGCTTACTGAACTTTTTCCAGTGTCACAAGCATGAAATTGGAGCATAAAATCCATATGAGGTTTTATTCATTGCCATATGCATTTTAGTGAAGATGCTGAAGAGGTGGCTTCTAGGTAATGCTGTTCCCAACCAAATCTGAGTTCTTGATCATTGACAGAAGCATAGCTTTGTGGGACAGGTTATCTGCTTGTCCCCCCGCATCTTCCCTATAAGTCTCTGGATGAATTCCAGAGTCTATTCAGGCACTCTTACACCCCTCCATAGATGTCCCTAGATCTGAGACTCAGCTGTGCAAACCTCAGGCGTGTTACTCCCCATTCTCAAATGTCAGTCTTGTCAAGGAAAAAATAGGATTTCATAAGCTTTCCAGCTGCTTATTTCAATGATTGTCCACTACATTTTATGGCCCACTGACTAGCTATGTGACAGCCGGCCATCCCTGTACCTAATTCTTAACATCTGCACTTGCCAAACATTAATGTTTTCCTCCTCCCAAGGATAGGGATCTCATAATTTAGAAGTTTAAAGTATTCACATTCCTTATAGTTGATTAGCACAGAGTAAGGATCTAATACATACTAGTCGTAGATGAAATTAGCAAGAGAAGTGTTGGTAACAGAAAACTAAAATCGGAAATACAATTCCTTGGGGGCATGAGATTCCACAGTGATGAATTTGCTTGGCACATCGCAACTCTGAGAGAGGCGATTCAACAGAGAAGCCAACTCTGAGATGTCCACACAAAGCTCCCCACCTGGAAGAGAGTTTGCCATTCTGAAGTCACATCACATTTTGTCCTCACTCTTGCACAACTGGGAATAAACTGTATCTTTGTTGTTCATCATGTATTAGGATTAAGATCTTCACATAAAAATACGTGTACACCTTCATGTAGAAGTACGATCATTTTCTTGTTAGCATAAGATACTAACCTCCCAAATCATTGTCCTGATGCATTAGTTTTTTCAATGTGTATATCCTTAGATGCAAACAGGTACAGCTTTACAGTCTGCTCTTCTATTTGTACCTAATTGTGTATATTCCTCCACTTCTAGTATCCTCCTAACTCTACTTTTATGTGGCTGCATAATCTGCCTGACAAATAGAATTCTACTTACCGTTAGATTACTTCTAGCCTTTCATCTTTATAAAGTCCTGTTAGATGACTTTTTTTCTGGATATGAACTTAAGAACTGTTATTTGCCTAGAATGACTTCTTAGGAGTGTGATTGTGGGTAAGAGAGGGTATGGCATACTTCTTTCTACTTCCTAACCATTCTTCTCGAGGTGCAGTAGACTTACAAGCATTCTGGTTAACCCCTAGGCTACTTTGCTCACAGGACTTTACTGCCCCCTCCCTCCCTGGTGTGCCCTATGGCTTGGGTCTGGTTATTAGAACCATCACTCCTTTCCTATCTGTGAAGCAAGTATGGGATGTTAACTTCCATGCAACTATCTTGAAATAAGTTATTTTCTTGCCTTGCTCCTTCTCTTTTTGGGTTTATGAGCTCCTGGAGGGTAGGACAAAGTTTTAGAGACCTGTGAACCTACCACTCTTCAGCACTCAACTGGCATCTCTCAAGAGAATAGACCCTTCACTTTGGGCGGGGGTGAGGGGGGGGGCTTTAGCCAATTTCATCTAGTAAAGAAAGGAAAATATTGAAGTTAATGTAACTAATTTTTTAACGTGAAGCTAGGTGCCAAAATCTATTGGATTTCCTCAGGCTACTTCTAACATGCATTATCTGCCCTCTTGAATCTCCAGATCTAATTCTGAAGAAACAGACTCCAATTGCTCAGGCAAATAAGTGCAAGTTATCCTGCAAGTTAGCCCAGATCTATTACATGAGCACATGTTTACATGACAGGAGTCCCCCCTTGTGCTGCTTAGCTCCTAGAGCTACAGGTTCCCAAGGGAAGTAGGATAGCTTAGATGATGGTAGTCTCCAGAACATCCCTTCATCAGGAATACCTGCATGAAGGACCCTGGAGTGAATACTTGGGCCCCATGCCACTAGAGGGTGCTGCATGCCCAGGAAGAGGCAGCCATGCTGTCCTCTCCAGGTTCCTCTACCAAGTCTGGCTGTGGTCCTGAGAGCAGAGGGTCTCTCAGGATTCACTGGAATAGAACTCAATGGAAATAGCACAATTTAGAAAATGCAACCAAACCAGCCCACGCCTTTTTTTCTACTCCTAGATTCCCTATCCCAGTGGAATCCAGCCTCCACATCTAAACCAGAATGACTCTGCTGCCCCCATAAGGCAGCCTTGCATCAACATCCACCTGTGCTTGTTTGCTTATATTTCTGAGGATCCAGAGACTAAACATCTGGAAAGGGCCTACAGAAGGTCCTTGCATCCCATGTCCCCTTTCCCTGCCTCTCCAATGGAGCAGTCAACTCAAGGCAGAGCTGTTGACTAGATCTTAACTCATCATTTATCCTAAGAGAATAATATGAACAAGAGATAACATTTATCCTCCCAACAACCATGCAAGTAAGAACTATTATTACCCTTTTATTTTTAAGATCTATTTATTTTTAAAGGGCATGCATATGTATATGCCCAAGTGGGGCAGAGGGAGAGAATCTTCAAGAAGACTCCTCACTTAGCATGGAGCCCCACATGTGGGTGGGGGGGTGGCACTGATCCCACAACTGTGAGATCATGACCTAAGCGACCATCTCCTGATTTCAGCTCAACAGACTGAGCCACCCAAGAGCCCCTAATTACCCTCCTTTAAGAAGAAACAGACTTAAAACAGTTAATCTCAGTCAAAGCCAGAATGTGAAGACCAGTCTGTTTGGTGCCAGAGTCTGGCCTTCCTACTGAGTCACTGAGCTGCCTTTTGGCCCTCTGACTACCCTGAGTTCAGTCTGATGTATGGAAGTCAAGATGTTCATTCGTTGGCTCATTTATTTAGCAAATTATTTGCTTTATTGTGGTAACATGCTCTACAGAAACCTGCATGCTCTACAGAAACCTGCATAACTCTAGTGTATATACATTTTGAGCTTAGACTCATGCGATAACACAGATCATACCTGTGATACTGTCATCACAACATAGGTACAAAACCTACCCATCACCTCCAAAAATTTCCTTGTGCCCTTTTGTGGGTTTTTGTGTGTTTTGGCAAGAACACTTAATGTGAGATGGATCTTCTTAATGCATTTTTTTTTCTTAATGCATTTTTAAGTACACCATATACTGTATTGTGAAGAACAAGTACCATGTTGTACAACAGAGCTCTAAAGTTGTTTTGCGTAACAAACTTCTTACCTGTCAACCATCCTCTTCCCCTCCCCCACCATTCCATTCTCCCGGTCCTCTGAGAATCCTTATCTCTGTGGCATCAGCTGTAATGTTTTTCACTTTTGATTACATTTATTTGAATCTCTTGGCTGAGCTTCAAGTTTGTCAATTTTATCTTAAACAGATCTTATTTCCATCCTTTTTCTAGTATTTCATTTATTTATGCTCTAGTCTTATTCCTTCTGCTAACTTTGGGCTCACTTTGTTCTTGCTCTAGCTCCTTGAGGTACCATGTTGGGCCGTTTGAGATCTATCTTCTTAATCTAGGCCTTTATTGTTTTAGAACTTTCCCCATGTACTACTTTTATTAACAGCTACTGTATGCACTTCACTCTGAATAGACCTACAACATAATCTGGCATGAAGACGGACCCAAATGGTGGCAAATCTCACACCAGGGTTGTTCCAAGCACTCTACTCAAGACCCCAGAGGACAGAGGAACTCCCAAACATGGGTAGTGAGGCCCTCATCGGCAGACACCACTGAACTCGGGAGATGAGATTAGTTTCCAAAATGAGGGACTAGACTGAGGCATTGAACAGTAGCCTTGGAGCAAAGGAGGGAGAGCACCAAGGAGGTCCAATACCCTGGATCTGGGGGAGACAGAGGTTCTGAACCCTAGACCTGAGACGCAGCTGTGCGAACCTCAGGCCTGATACTCCCCATTCTCAAAAGTCTGTCTTCTCACTTGTAAAGAGAAAAATGGGATTTTATAAGCTTTCCAGCTGCTTATTTCAATAATAATCATCCATTGCATTTTATGGCTCACTGACTAGCTAGCTATGTGACAGCCGGCCCTCCCTGTACCTAATGCTTAACATTTACACTTACCAAACTTAATGTTTTCCTCCTCCTGAGGATGAGGATATCCTAATTTAGAGGTTTAAAGTATTTGCATACCTTGTAGTTGATTAGCACAGAGTGAGGATCTAATACATACTAGTCATAGATGAAATCAGCAAGAGAAATATTAGTAACAGAAAACTAAAATCGGAAATACAATTCCTTAGGGGCATGAGATTCCACAGTGATGAATTTGCTCGGCACATAGCAACTCTGATAGAGGCGATTCAGCAGAGAAGCTCCCTCCATGCACATGAGTCACCAGCCGCCTCTGCTGGCCTGTGATGCCCCAGCCTCCACTTCTCCAGAGGGGGAGAGGGTAGGCTGAGACTGATCCTCGGGACCACAGGGTGATTGGGCTGGGGGCGGAGTGATTGTTCATCTGACAAAATGAGGAGTTTGGACAAGATGATGCATAAAGGCCCTCCCAGGTGGGGAGATCTGAGATTTGGCAGAGGCCCAGCCAGAGGAAGTGACTCACCCCAAATCATACAGCTAAGCCTAGGCAGAGTTTGAATTTAAACATTGCTTAAAACAATGCCCAAATACAAGTGTCCGTGGGGACCAGGCTGGAAATCGGGGATTTCTGGACTGCAGTGTCTCCTGCAGTACTTGGAGCAGAATGTGCTCACATGCAGGGGGTGCAGGGTAGGGCCATGTCTGAGTGCCTGTGTTTTGAATGTGGTGACAAAGCAATGTCTGAAGCCCTCAGGAAGTTCCCAGAAATGAAAGCGAAGAATGAGGGGGAGCAGGGACCTCTCTGTTCATCTAAAGGAGGCAAGATGGTTGTCTGTGCCCTGGCTAGTCAGACATGCACAGAAAAGATCTTGCAGAGCAGAAGCGCTGGTCCTCGTAGAACATAGAAGGAGTCAGAGACCAATGCTTGTGCCAGAAGGTGCTGCTCTGAGCCTGGGAGTTCTCACCCCAAAGACTGCAGAATCACCCTCTGAGGCTGGGCCGTCCTCTCAGCATCCTTTGCCTGGGCCATACCTGTACATGTCCCGGCATTAAGAAAACTGGAATGGTATTATAATTCCTTAATAATAAGGCTCCCGATTCTGAGCACTGGTGATGTGCTTGGTGCTTTATGCTTCTGAGTTCTGTTGATTGGAAATGAGGATGAAAACTACCTTACACAATTTTTGTGAAATAAAAACACAAACTGCTTTTTTAAATCTAGGACCCAAGAGTTAGAAATCGACAGTCTTAAGAAAGGTCTGCCTGACTTTAAAAGTGTATTTTCTAGAGTCGCCTGGGTGACTCGGGTGGCTCAGGTCATGAGCTCCCCATCATGAGATCAAGCCCCAAGGCAGGCTCCATGCTCAGTCCGTTTTAGATTCTCTCTCCCTCTGCCTTCCCCCTGCCCCCACTCTCTCAAAATAATCTTTTAAAAGTTTTTCTAAGATACCAGTTTCTCTCAAGCTTCTTATCCTTAAGTCCTGGTTTAATACATAATGTGCAAATATACATATTATCAAGTATAGTCGTGTGGACATATATTTTCTATAAGCACAAATGCGTGTTCACTGTGAAGTAAGGAGAAAATTCAAATATTGGCACCAGCACCCTCGGATAAATAATGTTAAAATTTTTGTCTCTGTGTGTGTGTGCACGTGCACGCACACAGTCAATGCATATTTTCTCAATTTGCGTTGTAAAATGAATATATGGTCTGTATGTCGCATATGATCACCTATTTTACCAAATACAAATTTGAATACTTGTCATGCTAGTCTAGTATGTGGTCATACAGCAGCTTAGTTCACCCACTTCCCCCTCCTTTCCCCCAGTGCGGGGCATTTTAAGTGTTTCCAGTTTGATTCACAAATTAAAGTGTTAAAAAAAAAAAAAACACTTGGGCAAATAACCTGAGATCAGCACACTAATATTTATCTTCCTGGACTTGTAATTCCACTTCTGTGGATACATTTAAAGGTTTTGGGAGTTCTTACAGCTATTGGTAAGTCTGCCTACAGGAAGGGAATGGGCTCGGCGCATCAACCTGCATCTCCGCACTGTGACAAGACAGCTTCTTGCCATAACTTAACAAAGCAGCACTTGGTGATGTGCTCCTATGTGATTAGCTAACGCGAGCGTCCCTATGGGCAGAGACACATGGCCCTGCAAGCTGTTGAAATCCTCTTGTGAACATACAAGTCTCTGGATGCCAGGGAATTATTCAAGGTGGAGGCTCCCTGGTATGACTTCCCGCAGCCTAGCCCAGCAGGGAACTGGCTTTCCTAAAGAAGATGCTCCTTCTCCAGGCATTTGCTGTCCAGTTGGAGCCATTGCCCCAAAAGAAAGCAAACACTGTCGGATCAGTGCAATGGTGAGAAAGAAATAGCATTCATCATGTGCCTCTGCCCTTTGTAAACTCTCATGGATGATTGGGGCAGCTCTTTCCCTCCAGGAGGAGCTTCCTATGCCCTGAGATCAACAGTCATGAATGGTGTACTGAGTAGAAAAGGGGTGGCATTCAGCTCAGGAAAAACTGACAGGCACCTCGGTCAGGCCTCTTGGGGGTGGATGGTCATGGCAGAACCAGAAGAAAGAGGCGGAAAACACGTCCTCACGTACATCTATAAACTGTCATGTTAACCTCCTGTTTCCCAAACCCACCCCTACCACTAGGTGTTTCACTGTTTGCACTGTCCGTTGATAGGACCAGTCTCAGAATTTACGGTAACAGTGAAACTCCTTCAGTATTTTCCATTTTATGTGTGGGGAGGAGAACCCAAACTTTGTTACCCAAGATCCTTGAATCTTGGTGACCAACCATTTCCCCAGCTATATTTCTCATCCCTCTTGGGTATCCCCTTGAAGTGCTGCTTCAAGTCATTTGGACGATTCTGTTCCTGAGTTCATTCTATCCATGTTCCTCCACTTGTTTTATAATTTGACTCTGCCTACAACCTGACAGCTGTGGTTCTTTCCTGGAGCTGCCAAACGACCTGCCTGTATCGGCCCCATTTCTGGAGTGTTTATCAGAAATGCCACCCCCTGTATCGATTTTTTGCATGAGGACTATGGAGTGGCTGGAAGCACAGAGCAGTGCAAACACCAGGAGCTAAGAGCTAAGGGAGGCTGAATGAGATGCTAAGATCTGTTTGAAGGTGCCAGGTACCTATGGTGGCACCCGGGATTTGGAAGGTGAAGGTGAAGTTCTTGAGTGAAGGGAAATGGAGGAGAAATAAGCCCACATTCTGTACCTGCTTTTCCTGCAGTCTATTGGCTGATTCATACCTCAGGGTAAGCATATGAGAATCCCACATAAAGGAACCGGCAGAGGGCCGTTGCTAACAGGCTGAGAAACCAGCTGAATGAGAAATCTCACTTGTGGGGCAGAAGAGAGAAAAACAGTTTCAGGCTGTGGAGGCAGCCAGGAGCTGAGCCCACTTCTCTCTGCCCAGCTTCTCATGAGGTCTTGGATATCAAGGCTCAGCTTTCTCTCAGAGGATAGGTGTTCTTCAAGGGAGAAGGGCAAGGATCTAACAGATTCATAAAAATACTGAAAAATGGGCTAACACTGGGCATAATCTCAAGGTGCAGAGAAGATAATGCTTGGGGTTCACCATCCATGAAGGAGAATGGGTCCTGGGAAAGCCACCAGGTTATCAGCTGAGATCCATGAGTCAGGATGACTCTCAAGCTTAAAAGAGTCTTACAAGCCTACAGAGCCCCTGGTTGTCCTCAGCCCCTGGTTGGCTTGGGCAACTTGACCCCACTCTGTCTACCTATTGGGAGGGTGATCTTCTGAGTCTCTTTGTTCCCCAGGCAATGTCGGACAGCTCTTTGACACCTCACCAGATATGTCCAGAAACCGCATCAAAGGGGAACAGAAAGAGACCACAAGAGCAAGCTCCAAGGACTTAGTTATTGGAATCCTTAGACAAGGTCTCAAAAGGAGCTATAACAAGGATGATTCAGAAAATACACTGCACGGTGCAGAATTTCACCAGATAATGAATAGAAAAGAATAAACCTGAAATTTGGCAATTAAAGGAATTCCTTTAAGAATCAAAAGGGCATCCTGCCATTTGTAACAAGGTGGTAGAACAAGAAGCATATCCTGCTCTGTGAAATAAGCCAGTCACAGGATAGCACAGCATGACCCCACTTAGGGAGTGGAGGCTTGGCCCTGGGGGTTATTGCTCAGTTGAGTACAAAGTTTCATCTGTGCTAAATGAACAAGCTCCAGAAGCTCCTGGTACAGCACGGCATCTGCACCTCACAGTACTGTTCCACGTACTTCAAATTAAGAGGGTGGATTTCCGTTAAGTGTGCTTCCCACCAAAACCAAACCAAAGCATCCAACACCCTCCAAAATTTCCCTCTTGTCCCTTTTTTGTTTTTGTTTTTGTTTTTTTTAAGTATGTTACCTTGGTCGTCCTAATATCACTGGTGTTTGCATCTATCCAAACTGCTCAAATTGCACCCATTAAATGTGCAGTCCTGTGTACATCATACCTCTATGATGCTGTCGAAGAAAACCGAAAATAGAGGTGTTCAAAGGCACATTCAATGGAAAAATAAATGATCTGTAACACTCACTTCTCTCCAGGAAGCCATGAGGGAGAAGGGCAGAAGCTGAGATTTCCAACCAATTTTGGGCAGCAGCAATAGTAGTAGTGGGTCAGGGTCAAGACCACGCTTCTGGTTACTGTGGCAAGGGGTCCCGTGTTAATATTTGTGCCTGAGTTGGCCACCCAAGCAAAACGACGGTCTGCAGTTTTCTTTCCTAACTCTGCTTTCCTTTTCTTTTTATATATATACATTTTAATTCCCTTGAATTTTTCTTATTGTTTGGCAGAGTTTAAATGTCATTATTTTATAGGAAACAGAGGAATGGGAGAAAGAACTGTACTCACAGTTCTGCATAAAATGAAAAATAATCTTAAAAATTTTTCATACAGGACATACTGTGCATTGGGAGAGTGGAGTGATTGGAGCATCACGGCTTTAGAGAGGCTGGCAGGGAGTCGGACTGCAAGCACCATCTCCGCCTCGCTGGGAGGCGCAGCCTAGTTCTGTAACCCTCCGGAGCTCACTGGCCCATCCTGATGTGGAGCTGAGGATGCATCCCCACCCCTCCAGCGCCACCTGAGAATGAACTGACATGAGCTGCATACAGCACCTAATGTACAAGTCAAAAGTGCAATGCCATCCCCATCATCATACTGTTGTACTTGTAATGGACTATCCTAATCCTTGTCGCCCCTCCGACGGGCAGGTGCTACAGAACTAGCCAAGCCAGGCCCGACCTCCCCAGGGCACATGAGGGGGCTGCCTGTCTTGAAAGAGTCGAAGTCCCTTGGCTTTATCTTCTGAGCGCTTCCTCTGCACCAAACGCCCTCCTTATGTTGCCTGTGTTTGACGTTTTCTTGTACCAAGAGGGTCTTTGATAGAGACCTTTGAGACACATTATTTCATAGTGAAGTGTGCCCTGTGTAGGGGACGGGTCCATGAGCCATGACCTTGGGCTTGATGGGGCTGCTCTCATCACAGAGCTTGGGGGACACTCTGTGTTGAGAAATGGTGGGCAGTCAGCAGCTGGGGAAGGGTTGCAGCCCTGAGTCAGGTGCGTGGCACATCCCAGGTCTGTCACCCTCAGCGTGTGGTAACTTGATGAGTTTCTAGACTGCAGTCAGATGACACAAATTCCTGACTATATTGTGTCTGAACCTTAGTTAACAGCCAATAAATCAGTTTTAATACATGACGATGATCTTACAATTATCAATATCACTGTGCCTTTCACAGAAGGAAGTAGCTTCTAATACTAAAACTCGGCCCAAGGCCTTGTTCTTTCATGTTCTTATTTCACCAGATATTTCTGAGTGCCTTACCATGGAGTGGGAGTGGGCAGCAAGACAAATTCCCTGCTTACATGGAATTTATAGAACTTATTTTGAGAGGAAACCAGAAATAAGCACAGTAACGAACACATGGATAATTTCACGCAGGGATAAGAGCTGGCATCGTTCAGCAGGAACAGGGTTTTGAGATTGATCGGGTGAGGATGGTCAGGGAGGACTTGCCTGGGAGGGGTTGGGGGGGGTAACTATGTGTAGAGTCCTGAACACCTTAGGAGCAGGTCAAGCCATGATGATCCATGGAAGGGAGTTCTCAGCAGGGAGAGATCTGAAGCTGCTGGTAGAGGGAGGCCTGGAGGCTGCAGGGCCCCTTCCCATCACTGATTCTCTGAAAAGGACTACAAGCATCCTTTCAAATGGTCTTTTTCTAGATTGTACCATTTTCCAATGGAACTCATTATATCATGGTAGGTAGTTCTGGGACCACAGAGGCACAGAACAAGGTGGGCTGTGTTCTTCTCCATCCGGCTCTGGGTGTGGGCAGCAGGAGACCATCGCAGAGCAGGGCTCCCTTCTGGCTGCCTCAGCCCAGGCACAGGACAGCTCCCCCTGGCTCTAAGTTCCCCTTCCCACAGGAAGGGGGAGAAAAGACAGGAAAGGCTGCATCTCTAGTGCATCTGACCACAATTTAAACAGGGGGGAAAGCTGCATTCCCTGCGTACTGAGCGGGAAAAGAAGTGTAGACGTGAAAACCTTTGAATAAGCAATTAACTGGGTGGCAGCACAGGGCAGCGAAAAGAAAGATGAATTGCCCGGAATAAAGGCCGGGAAGGAAGATGAAAAGTGTTCCTGCGGTAAAGGAACTCTGATGCAAGCCACCACGAGATAAAGAAGCAATTGTTTGATATGAGAACAATGAGGTGGCAACTCTCCAGGCCACAAAGGCAGACACCTCTCATGGCTTCCAGAGGGACAACAGGTGCTTTCACTATTATTATCAAAGTATTTCTTGAGTTTGGTTATTAATTGGTTTAAATATTTGGCAGCTCCCACATTCGGGGCGTATATATTGAGGATTGTTAAGTCCTCTTGTTGGATAGATCCTTTGAGTATGAGATAGTGTCCCTCTTCATCTCTCACTATAGTCTTCGGGGTAAATTTTAATTTATCTAATATAAGGATGGCTACCCCTGCTTTCTTTGGAGGAACATTTGAATGGTAAATGGTTCTCCAACCTTTTATTCTCAGGTTGTAGGTGTCCTTCTGTCTCATATGAGTCTCTTGTAGACAGCAAATAGATGGGTCCTGCTTTTTTATCCAGTCTGAAACCCTGCACCTTTTGATGGGGTCATTAAGCCCGTTCACGTTCAGAGTTACTATTGACAGATATGAGTTTAGTGTCATCATGATATCTATTCAGTCCTTGTTCTTGTGGATTGTTCCACTGAACTTCTTCTTAAAGGGGAATTTTAAGAGTCCCCCTTAAAATTTCTTGCAGAGCTGGTTTGGAGGTCGCATATTCTTTCAGTTCCTGCCTGTCTTGGAAGCTCTTTATCTCTCCTTCTTTTCTGAATGAGAGCCTTGCTGGATAAAGTATTCTTGGTTGCATGTTCTTCTCATTTAGGACCCTGAATATATCCTGCCAGCCCTTTCTGGCCTGCCAGGTCTCTGTGGAGAGGTCTGCTGTTACCCTAATATTCCTCCCCATAAAAGTGAGGGACTTTTTTTCCCTTGCTGCTTTAAGGATCTTCTCCTTATCTTTGGAATTTGCAAGCTTCACTATTAAATGTCGAGGTGTTGAACGGTTTTTGATTTTAGGGGGGGATCTCTCTATTTCCTGGATCTGAATTCCTGTTTCCCTTTCCAGATTCGGAAAGTTTTCAGCTAGGATTTGTTCAAATACATATTCTGGCCCTCTGTCCCTTTCGGCGCCCTTGGGAACCCCAATTAAACATAGGTTTTTCTTCCTCAGGCTGTCATTTATCTCCCTTAATCTATCCTCATGTTCTTTTAATTGCCTGTCTCTTTTTTCCTCAGTTTCTCTCTTTGCCATCAACTAGTCTTCTATGTCACTGACTCATTCTTCCACCTCGTTAAGCCTCGTCGTTAGGACTTCTAGCTTGGATTGGATCTCATTTAATTGATTTTTAATTTCTGCCTGATTAGATCTAAATTCTGCAGTCATGAAGTCTCCTGAGTCCTTTATGGTTCTTTCTAGAGTCACCAGTAGCTGTATAATAGTGCTTCTGAATTGGCTTTCTGGCATTGAATTGTAATCCAGATTTTGTAACTCTGTGAGAGAGAGGGCTGTTTCTGATTCTTTTTTTGGAGGTGAGGTTTTTCTTCTAGTCATTTTGCTCAGTGCAGAGTGGCCAAAAACAAGTTGTGTTGGGAAAAGGAGAAAAAAAGAGAGAAGGAAAGAAAAGAGAAAAAGAAAAAAGAGAAAGAAGAACAAAAGGGGGGGGGGAAGAAGAAAAAGAAAGAAAAAGAAAGGAGAGAAACAAAGGGGGGGTGGGGTGGGGGAAGCAATCAGAAATCAAGGAGAAAAAAAAAAAAACACAAACCAAAACAAAAACAAAAAAACACGGGGATTGTCTTCTGATTCTGTATACTTTGAGTCCCTTGACCTCCCCTGGAACTGGTCCGTCTTGCTGGTCTTCTGGGGGAGGGTCCTGCTGTGCTGATTTTCAGGTGTTAGCACTTGGGGGAGCTGCTCTGCCCCTGCCTGGTGCAGGGCTCAGTGGGGGGTGTTCACCCGGTGAGGCCCCAGGGGGAACAGCCGCAGTGGCGGGGCCAGCTCTGCAGCCCTGGAGTCAGCACCCGCAGTAACTCCGGGGTTCTCCGTCTGCAGGGCCTGGGGCTCCGGGGCGGGGCCGCTGACCTGCTCAGCTCCGGGCAGGAGAGTCCTCGCTGTCCTGGGCCCTCCCGGCCTCTGCCTGTCCCGGGGGAGGCTGGATCCTGGTCTGTGTCCCGGGCCCTGTGCTCCGGGGCCTGCGCTGTTGGATTCACTCCCGCCCACAGCCCCCTCCGGGGAGCCGCCGCCCGAGCCCCTCCAAGCCACTCCGGGTCCCGGGTCCCGCCGTGCGTGCTGTAGCCCTTAGGGAGCTCGGCGCACTCTCAGGGGCGCAGGTGCCTGTTAGTTTCCCAGCAGCCCGAGGGCATCCCCGCCCTCCGGGGTCCTGCTCTAATTCCTCGCAGGCCCCTCCCCCTTGGAGGCCTTTTGTTTCTTTATTTCTTTTTCCCGGTCTTCCTACCTTGATAGAAGTGTGAACTCTTCTCACTGTAGCGTTCCAGCTGGTCTCTCTTTAAATCTTAGGCCGAATTCGTAGATTTTCAGGATGATTTGAAGGTTATCTAGGTAATTTGTTGGGGACAGGTGACTTGGGGACCCTCCTCTTCAACCGTCTTGCCCCTCCTCCAGCACAAATTTATTTTTCAGAGTTCTGGAGAGGGAAATCCAAGATTCAGTGTCCGGTAGGTATAGACCTGCTTTCTGATTCATAGACGGCTTTCTCACTGTAACCTCACATGGCGGAAGGGGTCAGAAATCTCTTTGGGGTGTCTTTTAAAAAGGCACTAATGTCATTCCTGAGGCCCCTACCTTGATGGTCTACTCACCTCTCATAGCCCCACCTGCAAATACTATCATCATGGGAATTAGATTTCAACAGATATATTTTAGAAGGACCCAAACTTTGTTTATAGCACCTGCTCTGCCACAAATACCCCAATTTGAAAAGTGCCTTTAAATGTTTGATTAACATCTGCAGGAAGAATTAAATCAAAACTGCTAAATATTGGGGAACCTGGGTGGCTCAGTGTTTGAGTGTCTGCCTTTGGCTCAGATAGTGATCCCAGGGTCCCAGGATCAAGTCCCGCGTCAGGCTCTCCTCGCTAGACTGCTTCTCCCTCTGCCTATGTCTCTGCCTCTCTGTGTTTCATGAATAAATAAAATAAAATATGTTTTCAAAAAGCTTTAAAAAAACCCTGCTAAATATTTTCCCAGTACTGTAATCCAGCCAAGAAAAGTTGAGGTGACATTTTTGATTAAGAAGTATTTGTTAGATAAAGCAATGTTTTTTAAATGTCATTCTTCATTACAACTATATACTGTTGTTGAGATCATAAATTCTTTTTCCTTAGAATGCTTTGCTGAATCTGACATGTATAGTCATCTAATTTCACTTATAAATAATTTCGATGATCTTCTGCCCTAATTATGGTCTATATCAATAATATCTTTTCTGTCCATGTTCTTTGCCTCCTTTCCCCTGTCTCTGCTATTTGTGTGTTCTATCCCCTGGATACTTCTCCTTTACTTCCATGGTACCTTACTATTATGTTCCTTGGTGGTTTTCAAGGTCGTACCTCCTGCTGTGCACTATTATGTACATTTCTGTCAGTGAGTGACAGCAAAGAGGAATTTCTGGACTCTTGATCTTGTTAAAGTCACTGTCACAAAGATCAGAATTAGAATCAGTTTCAGTTTATTGCCCACTAAAATCAGAAACAAACACGTTGTAAAAGCACACAGATTCATTCAAAAGAAGCGTAGGCTGACCAATTTTCAAATCTTTTTTAAAAATTCTGTTATTCTAGAACTACAGGTTATTTAGAGAATAATTTGCTGGAGTACATACTTCCCATTTTGGGTCTTTGCTTTTTATTTCTTTACAACTTTGGTTTTCTAACAACTAAGCTAGTGAACATAGTAAAGTTGAAAGTGTCTTTGTGCAGGATTGTTTAACAGAATTTCTAAGAAATGCCTTTTACATGGCTTTCCTTTGAGGAACTTTATCACAAGAAATATGCACCTGATACCCACAACTCTTGGGGGCTATAAGCAAAAGGGCCAAATATTAAAGAGGATGTTCTAATTTTTCATTAAAATTATTTATTCCCAGTCTGAATTTTCCTTTATTCTCAGTGTATTTGGTATAGAATGACAGGATTTCTAAGAGTTAAAGGAAAATCCACTTTATTGTTTTTTAAATTTTTATTTATTTATGATAGTCACAGAGAGAGAGAGAGGCAGAGACACAGGTGGAGGGAGAAGCAGGCTCCATGCACCGGGAGCCTGATATGGGATTCGATCCCGGGTCTCCAGGATCGCGCCCTGGGCCAAAGGCAGGTGCCAAACCGCTGCGCCACCCAGGGATTCTGGAAAATCCACTTTCGATGTTTCCTTATTAAGATATAAATAATGTTCTTGCCACTGTGATCTATTGTTACTGGTTTTATTTCCAAAGGTGAGATTTTTTTGTTCAAAGAGGTTATGACTTACGGGGCTAGACATTTTGTGGAAAAGCTAAAAAAGTGATTGGAAGTATTAGATGAGTAAGATAGAGAATTCACCATATATGGTGAAAGATAAGGATCAGACAGCAAAAATTAAATCTATTTTTGGAGGTATAGTCTTTTGTTGCAATCTGCTAGGCTGTTAGAATTAGAAAATTGTATTATTCCCAGTCTGCTACGAATGTGACTAGTTAGACTAAAAAAAAATAGTTTTCATGATTTTTCTGCTTTGATGTACATATTTCTTACATGATATTTTGCAATAATAAAGGACTCCCAAGGAGTTATTTGGTCTATTGTTATAATAATAGTTCTTACCTTACTGTTGAAAACTTTGCAAATAAAATATAACTAAAATCCTAATTTTAAGCATTAGCCATGGAAATGAGATGGGAATTTATGCATTTAAAATTTTATTATTAAAAAAAACAAATAAATAAAATAAAATAAAATACAATAAAATTTTATTATTTACCTTATGGCCTTGAAATGGTTTAATCTACTTGTGTATGTGTGTTTCCTCATCTGTAAAATGTAGATAAGCTAATTTGAATGTGTAAATGGTAATTATGCCATCTAAGTTGTAAAAGTAGAGGTTTATAGTAACCATATTAATATTTGCAAATAGGATAAAATATTTTTTCAGTTCATAAACTTTTAAAGAAGCAGTTAAGTTGCCAGTTGCCCTTCTTATACAGAGTAGGAATATTGTGGTAACACAATATCTTATGTAGTTAAATTATTGATTGCTGACAATATGAAGAAGTTAGGATTTTTTTCAAGTTGGTCAGTGTTCTTTATTGTTTTTTTTTTTTTCAAAAATTGTTCAAACTACTTAGAGTTCTTGTTGTAGAAGAAAGAATGAAGGTGCAGTCTTTTGTTAATTAGCATTAGTATCACACAAATAGCCTTTTCTCGTTCTTCTAGAATTCTTTCTAGAATTCTTTTCAAGATTGTATTTATTTATTTGACAGAAAGAGTGAGAGAGAGAGCTCACAAGCAGGCAGAGCACAGGGAGAAGGAAAGGGAGAGTGTAGGGCTTGATCCCAGGACCCTGATGCTTAACCAACTGAGGTGGTTGAGGTGGTTCCAGGTGTCCCTAGAATTATTTTCTACTAGGCTCTTGAGTCTCACCAAAGACTCAGTAGTCTGTTCATTTAATACTCAGTAAGTATTTTATTTGTTTTAAGCACTTAGAAAATGGAAACCAAAATCAATTAAGGCCGTATCCTCAAGAAGCTTATCCTTTAAATAACTTGGAGAAAAATAAAGAAAAACAATTACGGTCTAAAGTCATACTGTCACGATAAGGCTAGCAGGATCTTTCTGAGGTACACATGTGGTACCTAACCTATGGGTCAAGGTAAATTAAGGTCGTTTTATTGGTAGGCTAATATCTCAGTCGGTGCTTTGGATGAGTGAACATTGGCAAAGCCAATGTTGAATGGGCAACTACTTAAAGTCCATGAGCCAAGAGACGAATTTCACATAACCAGTTTATCAATTAGTTGGACCCAAGATTTGATCCATCTCATGGATCTTAAGCCTTTGTAAGTAGCTTGATTTTATCTTAAAGAATATTAAATGGTGCTCACAGATTTTACGAATTTCAAATATATACATGGTCAATTTTGTCTTTTAAAGCATTCCCTGGAAGCAATTTGGAGTATCTATTACAGGATGGATAAGACTAATGTCTGAGAGAAGTAAAAGAATTTGGTAACTTGTTATGTCCAAGTTGAAGTGGCCAGTGAGCAGTTGAGTGCTCTGGTCTGAAGGTCAGAAAACATGTTGGCCTAATGTCATGCAAAACATTTTATGTCAGTGGTAAATTTATAGCCCCTGGAATTAATATCTGGATTATCTTTATTTCCAGTGCTCTTGGTATTCAAAGACAGTAGAACTGACTTGAGACCACCGTTTCAGATTCTAATATTCTGGAGAATCAGTCAGAAAACTTCTTAAGGGCTTTTAGTAAATATTTAGGCTTCTTGGCCTTATAGTTTCTGTCAAAGCTACTCAACACTGCTGTTGTAGGTGGAAAGCAGCCACAGACAAATGTAAATGAGTGGATGTGGCTGTGTTCCAATAGAACTTTATTTACAAAAGGAGGCACATGGGTCTCTGGCTGTAGTTTGCCTTTTGGAACATGGCTAATAGAATTAAAACCATAATACTTTAATTTCAGTATATTTGGTAGAAGGAGTAGATCTTTAACTTTATTACATACCCTGAAATTTTTTCCCTTTGGTCTCTCTTTTTTGTTAATAGATATAATTAGTTTTACCATGGGTCATGGACAAGAAGACCAAATCATATGGTGATAACCCAGAACAAATATACTAGACATTTGGAATAACAGCATCTTAAACATTCATAATGATGAGCCAGTAGCATTGTCTGTGCATGTGAAGTCCATAGATGCTTAACATGAGTTATTTTACCAAAAAAACCCCCAAATTATTCTAAGTTCTAAAAAATATATATAGCTTTTATAAATATAAATATAAATATAAATATAAATATAAATATAAATATATATATATATATATATATATATATATATATATATATATATATACATTTCTGACATTCATTAAACTGATTTGGATTAGGTCTTGGTTGAGGTTGCTATTATTTTTCTGTCTTTTTTAATGGAATAGTACATTCTATTTTTCAGTTACCAACTCGAAGTGGATTAGCAACAAATTTTTAATTTCTCTAGTTAAAATAGGATACAATTATGACTTTACCATTAAATTATTTTCTTCTGGGATTTTAACTGAGTAAGAGTCTAACATTAATTCTAATTGCAGCTCTATTAAATACCGAAGAGAATGCTCTCCTACTAGTATGTATAGATGTATGGCCAGCAGAGGTAATTGCAAACAGCCACAGGAAAAGAAATGCTTTTAAGGCTTTGCTGAAACACAGATGCAAACAATGTGGCATAGTTGGAAAACTGAAATCGAAACCGCTGGCCTATCAACCTTGCATGCAGCTTTAAGAAATATTCTTTGCTTAAAAACAAACCTGAGTTGACTCTAAGCCCCAAAGAGTTATGAACAGAAACTAGTCTTGAAAAAAAGGCTGAAGGTTATAATCAAAGGGCATATTTCGTGTGTGCCCAGTGGGGAAAGCACTTTGGAAACTACCTTGGCTTTTGAGCCACACAACCTTAGATCACTTTCACTGTCAGATAGAATGTCTGCAAACCTGGGGAAAAACATCAAAAGGGTCTCTCTCTCTCTCTCTCTCTCTCTTTCTCTCTTTTTTTTCTAGTGGTATGTGAAAAAATAAAGATAAGGTTTGAAATGTTTTTCTCTGAATTAGAGTTAAACATATGACGGATTCTAGCTTGGAGAAAAAAATGAAATTTCTTGAAGTCTAGCTTTTTGAAATGTAATTCCTATGCATAGATCACAGGATGTATCTTCATAACACATGCCAGGGACATGGTCAAGGATGGAAATGCCTGGTTTAGTTGTCCTTAGTTTGATTAACTTTTGCAGAGGGTGACAATAATATCTACTGAATGCCAGGCTAATATGTGTACATTAAGATACATAATCTGATCTTCACCACTATATTTCAAAGTTAGTAATGAGTTATTTTTATTAATGAATTATAATTATTAATACTTCTAAAGAACCTATTATAATAATAAAATATTAAAAAGATGAAATATAAAAAGGAAGTCACAAATGCTACTATTTTAATTTGTCTACTTTGTTTAAATTTACGAATGTCTTCCAGTGTTTATGAAGTTAGCAGCTTAATTTCTCTCACTTCATCTTGGCCATCCTACATCCTTGCATCAACTATCCCTTAAAGTATTTTTCATCTGCCAATTAGTGTCCAATAACATGTTGCTTAGATTTGAAAGTTTAATCAAATTCATTCTTTCTGCATATTTAATGTACATATAATTAGTGCTGGCTATATATTAGAGCACTAAAATCTTTCGATTTCTTTATGACAATGTCTTCTGTAAATGAGAGAAGCATAAATAAAATTCTAAGAAATATGAAAGAAGGTCAAGAGAAATCCATTCACTTAACAAGAATTTTTAACCCCTACTCAAGTAGTTTGTGAGCTTATGGATATGGAAAGATGAATATGGCACAGTATATCTTATTTCAGAATGTCCAACTCTGGTGCAGAGCTCAGCAAGCTTTTCCTGAACAGGGTCAGATAATGAATATTTCAGGATTGTATTATATATCGCAGGTTCTGTGGCAACTCCTCAGCATTGCCACTGTTGCATAAAAGCATCCATAGACAATATGGAAACAAATGAGTACCACAATGGTAATATAAAAACTGCTTACAAAAACAGAGGGTCATATAGGGGCTAATGTACAAAATTTATCCACCAACCACTGGTCTCATGTGTAATAAGGAAATTATTAAATTTAAATGTGATAGTTCTAGAATAGAAATGATCAAAGGATGTAGAGTTTCAATTTCTCTGAGGGAAGGAATGCTTTACATAGAATGTGACATTTTAAGTACGTACTAAAATAATGTGTTAAAATTAACTAACTCAAGAACATAGAGAGTAGCTATTGAAAAGTCCCGAACACAAACCCCCAAAAGACCATCAAGTTCTTAAATCTGGCAATAGAACATAGCATGTGTGCCCAGAGGTGAAGCTGGCAGTAGTGTCGGTATCTCATATGGAATCCTCATGTATTTGTTTGGTGTTCACTGTCTAACCATCAATGATGTTGATTGACATCAAGAGAGTGAAATGACAGCTCTGTGTTAGGAGAATACTTCTGGTAAGAACTGGAAACTGAAGGACCTGGCAGCGGTCACCAGTCTGGCTGGCTTTATCAAACAAGATAATGGAAGTGTAGAATTTCTGGGAATTTGGAAGTAGGGTTGGATATTCCAGGAAACTTCAGAACAGATCAATATTTCTATGCTGTCTGAGAGGACTGAGCCTGGGAAAAATCCTTGCTTCTGAGATCAGCTGGTTCAGGTACTCAGGACACTGCCATTGGTGCTAAATTGTGTTTGCAGGCAATACCAACTCCAGAGTTTACTTGTTAGTTTTTAATGATGCAATACGATGAGACCCCTTAGCTAATTCCTAGCCATAAGTATTCATGTGTGAATTTTTCTATTACTTCTTATGTATATTGTAAAAACGTGCATTTTGTTTTTATTTTATTTCAAGAATGCAAATGTGGAAGAGGAGCTTATACACTTTATTCCCAGGTAGATAATGGTCTAATTTGATGGCAACGCACTCATTCAATTTTCAGTTGGATGTTGAATTACCTTATATTTTATCTTTGTTTTCCATATCTGGTCCTAATTGTCATGATGCTTCCTGCTCAGCTGCACACTAAGCCTACTTATTCTCAGAGTCATTGCCTGACACTGTTTTAAACTTCATCGGGAAGTTCTAAAGGTGGATTTTTCATTATATCAAATAGAAGAAAAAAATAGAGAGAAGTGGGGGCAGAGAAAAGACCGATGTAGAAATCAAAAAGAAAAAAGGACCTAAGGACCTACACGATAACAATAAGAGACAATAATTAATTGACTTCAGGAGTTGAAAATGGAAACATAAGGAGTTAAAGATGATTAAAGCATTTTATTCTGTGTATTAGAATATATATACAACAAAATGCTTTTTTTTGGAAGATGCCAAGAAGAGTAGGCTTAGGCTCATGTTTTCCATCTCTGTACTTGTAGAATAGAGATAAGCCTGAATGAGGTATAAATAATAATGACTTTCTTCTGCATTTTAGAGAAAGGGTAGCAGGAAAAAGAGCAAGGAAGGTAGTATATTGAGATCAAGGGAAAAGAATATAAAGTGGGTGAAATTTGTTGTTGGGATGCCCATAGTTCTAGTTTTCATTGCTTGTATCAATGGTTCTAGTGTATCTGCAAGATTGAATTAGACCTAGATGTCAGGAACATTTTAGGCCAGGGCTTCATCTCAGAATGTAGATGAGTGGGCCTTAAGTTTCTCTCCTAAGAACTGGCATTTCCTCCAGTATGTGGGCTTCCAGGGCTTCTCTAGTCTGATATTTTTAATCCCTCCCTGCTTACGCAGACACCTTGAAATGGAAGTGATTTCAAAAGATTAATAGAGAACAATATATACAAATTATCTGTGAGTGATGGGATCTAAGTGGAAGACAGATTTTTATTTATTCATTCATTCCTGAGAGACACACAGAGAGAGGCAGAGACACAGGCAGAGGCAGTAGCAGGCTCCAATCAGGGAGCCTGACATGGGACTCGATCCCAGGTCTCCAGGATCACGCCTTGGGCCGAAGGTGGTGCTAAACCACTGAGCCACCTGGGCTTCCCTGGAAGATAGATTTTATCTAAATGATGGACCTATTGAAGTTACAGCTCAAGAGAAGTCAGAAGCCCCAGGTTCTAATTTCAGAATTATAACTACCTGAATGTGTAGCTTGGGTAATTCACTTAAACCTTTCTGATCATGTGTAAAGTAAGACAGAGCCAGATCATGGGATTCCAATCACTTTATTTATTTTGTTTTGGGTTTATGTTGTTGTTGTTGTTGTTCTATTCACATTCCAGCCAGTTAACAACAGTGTAATATTGGTTTCAGATGTACACTTGAACTTACAACACCCAGTGCTCATTACAATAAGTCCTCTCCTTAATACCCATCTGCTGTCTAAATACCAATTCTTGGGCCTAATATTTTAATTTTGAAGGTATACAATTCATTGTCTGGTCAATTTTAAAAGCTACTATATTCATTATTTCAACCCCCAAAGGGTCACAGAGTGACCTGTTGACCGTCAACAAAAGAAAACTTAAGAGTTACACTTTTGTTTATGGAGAACTTCTCATTATGTTGGTAAACAGAGTCTATCCCAACAGGGATTTTGAATAAAGTAATTAAAAATTCTCTTAATTTTTTAATGATTTTTTTTACAACACTTTAGATTTATTTATGTGAGAGTGGAGGAGGAACAGAGAGAGAGGGAGAGAGAATCTTCAGCAGACTCTGTGCTAAGCAAAGAGCCTCTCACGGAGTTTGATCTCATGGCCCTGAAGTCATTACCTGAGCTGAAACCAAGAGCCATGCACTTAATTGAGTGCACCACGCAGGTGCCCTGAGAATCCTCTTTAAAACGTAAACATCACTATAGAGTTTTAGGTGTTAGTGAAAGTTGAGTAATGAGTAGAATTTGTATTTACTTTTTTTAAAAGATTTTATTTATTTATTCATGAGAGACACACAGAGAGATAGAAAGAGGCAGAGACACAGGCAGAGGGAGAAGCAGGCTCTATGTAGGGAGCCCGATGTGGGACTCGATCCTGGGTCTCCAGGATCACACGCCCGGCTGCAGGTGGCACTAAAGTGCTGCACCACCAGGGCTGCCCTAAATTTGGAAATTAAACACCAGGTGCATTTTGGGGTGATGAACTATATTAAACATAATATTTATGATTATTGAAATTTATAAAGGATTCAAGGCTTGCAGGAACCTGAAGAACTACCTTTTTCTTTTTTTTCTTTTTTTTTGTACCATTAATAAGGCTTATCGAAGTCATCATTTTATTTATTTGTATTGGTACTTACGGTAAAACCCTCTCACAGTCAGAAGAAAAAGAATATTGTAACTGGTCCTAATTAGGAAAGAGGCCCCAGAAAACAACAGCAAACAGGTCTTTATTTGGATCAAGTACACAAAAAGAGAAAAGATAAGGATTTTGAGATTATAGCTATGGCTCACATAGAATTGAATTAGCTTGTGACAGCATAGTATACGTTTTAAGCTAAACTAAGACACACTGATTAGATATAAAAACCTCTTTTATAAAGAAATATAGCCTTGCATTATACTATATCTGTCTATTAAGAGATGAAACTGACAGATAATTATTCTCTCCATTGACAATCTTATGATTAGGAAGTATTTTAATTGGTACTCTCAACTGCCATTAAATATGTGCTTCTATTGCATTTTTATCCTGATCATTGTCAGATATATTTAGTAAGCATGGGAGATGTACAAGACAACTAGGGAAACTTGTTCATAAATGGGGATTTGTTGTTTACTTTAAATAATGATTTATAATATAGAAATCTGGACTATCTGAAATATCTATCTTAAAGATGAATATTTTCTGCGTAATTACTTTTGATTATTATTAATTGAAACTTAGCAATATTTAGACAATCCTGTGCAAATCTGATCTATAGAGGTTGCCCATATTCTGAAGAAATCTAATAATGATGCAGAATCTTGGGCTTTAAAAATGTGATTAGTTCTCCAAGCACTTTTATTAACATAAAAAAAAAGTTTTAGTAAATTTTGTCATTAAAATCCCTCTTCCAGAAACTAAAGACCAGTCTTGATTCCCTAAAAAAATTGTCCCATTTTTCTCTCTTGACTATTTTGCAACAGAACTACAATGAAGTAATTTGAGTATTTAAAAACTTGATACAATGCCTCATTCCTCACATCCGAGTCATTTAAATTCTTTCCTCAGTGCCTGTTTTCCACCAGACTGTGTCCAAGTTCAGCAGTTTAGTCCAAAAGTTTATTATCAGCTGAACTTCTGACTCACATAAGTGATTTTCAATAAATTATAATTAAATGTATATCAGAAGATTAGATCTGGTCAGAGGTGCAGTCTCTCTCTCTTCTCATAGTCTTCCTCTTCAATGTTATTACATATTCTTTCTCTGTCTCTCTCAATATATGTTCTTTCTCATGGCATTAACTGCACTAGAAGGAGGTCTTTCAGGGTTTCTAAAATCAAAGCTCTCCAAAGGGAGGAAATATTGTTTACTGGCTAATGTACTGAAAAAGTCAACCATAAGTATCTTATTATATTAAGATAAATAAAATTAAATATAAATCAAAATTCATTACATGGAGTCCTACATAGGTGCTTTATTGGGGTCACAAATTTGTCTCTATGAATTCTACTTCGTAATATAATACAGGAACATTTTTTATAATATTATTTATACTATTCAAAATAACATTTTAAAAAATATGCAAAGGATAAATGAAATCTTGTGTTTGAGGAAGAAATAATTATCTATCATAGGTTACTTTAAAATAATGCTAAACATTTAAATTTCATAATGAAACTTATGTATGTCCAGGCCCCAAAGAAGAGGAAGTAGTCGAGCCTGCTTGACAACTGAGGCAAAATAGGTGAGACAGAAATAGCTTAATAACTATGCCTAGTCTTGGTGCCAGGTGTGTAGTCAGTATGGTAAGAATGCATCCATCCTTAATATGTGATCACCCCCAATATTCAGTCAAATTCCTTATCTTCACTCTTGATACCACATTACCTTGGGCTTCCTTCATCAAGAAGCCTGTTAAATTGCACTAGCAAGAGTCCCCCCTACTCTTGATGATTTCCTCTTCAGTAATTTTCTATCCACTGAAACTTCACTCTACAGTTGTCCATAAATCTCCAGCTATCTTTGCTGTATCTGGAGTTGACTCTGGTCTTTCTCCCATTATAATACTCCTACTATAATAATCTGTAATAAAGTCTTTCTTACTTTTTTTTTAAGATTTATTTATTTATTCATGGGAGACACAGACTGAGAGAAAGAGGCAGAGACATAGGCAGAGGGAGAAGCAGGCTCCTTGCAGGGAGCCTGATGCAGGACTCAATCCTGGATACTGGGATGACGACCTGAGCCGACGGCAGGCACCCAACCACTGAGCCACCCAGGCGTCCCTCTTTCTTACTTTTTAACCAGTGTCAGAATAAATATTTTATTTAACACCACCATATTTTCTCTCACCTCAATAATCCAGTTCTCATTCAATATTATGATCCAATCAATGTACCTTCTTCTTTAGTTTCTATTTCCTGTTTTCACTGAAAACATTTTCACCTAATCTTTTAGTAAATTTCAGTGCTCCCTTGTCCTGTCAGTCTCCCATGTCTAAGAAGGAAACTTTGAATCTGTATATGATAGACTGGATGTCCAATGGTGGAATCTAATGGTGGAATGTCTCTTGTCTCACATCCGTTCAATTTTAATGAAAATCTGATCCCACTACCACTCAAAAGGTGGTACAGGCTTTGTCACTGAAGTGTGGTCCTTCCTTTACATATATCCTGTTGGCTAAAATTCAACTATTATTTCTCATCAATATGCCTCAAGAATTGCTATGTGTTTCATATATCTATCTTCTAGATTTTCAAATAAATATTCAATTCCTTTACAATTCTGAGATTATCAATAAAAGTGAAAAAAATCACTAAATTTAAGCTTGTCATATATTTAACTTCCAATTTTACATTCCATGAAGCACATATCATTAACAATGACTCTCTGTTTATTTTTTAAATCCAAGATATAACCATAATCAAACATAGACAGCCTATAGACATATTCCTATGAGTAGGATCAAATTATAAGAGTCAAGTAAAATCATAAAATTGCTTATTTTGTGACAATGACCCAGTTCCTTTATTTCTAGGTACATATTAGTAATTTTGTCTTGGGTCTTTTCTTTTTTTTTTTTTTTTAATTACATGATACTTCAAAGTGTACCAAGAAAATACTTAAGGTTTGAAATATTACCTTGGACTTATGAAAGAAAAAATACACATTATTTGTAGCTTACGTTCTATTTGTAAATGCTGATACTAAATATATTCTTAGGAAAAAATTTTATAAGCCAGTTGGAGACTGTCTCCACAAAGTGTTCTCCTTTTGTCCCTAAAATACTACCGTAACTTATACAAGCACCATTTAGATCCTGCCTTTTAATCAGTGCATATTCAGTATCAACATTGGCTTTGTGGCATGTCAGTACAAATTTTGTTGGACCCTAGAGGATGAAGTATGCGTGTAGATGACCACATTGCAACAGAACATTCTCATATTTGTAGGCTGAATTTGTACCTTATAATTATTGAAGACTAGACTTATGTGTTTGATTTTTCTTAGGTATTATGTATAAAACAAGAAAATAGCCTTTTATTGATCTTGTATTGAGTTATAATTTACATGCTTTTGTGTGCTGAATCGAGACTGCCTTAATTAACATGTTCCTTTGTACTGAGCAATTCCAAGATCCACAGGCAGCCACTTTTGTGCAATATTCAATGGCTCAGAAATGTATAGGAGTTCTAAGGGTACATTTTGCTTTGTAATAATCAGTCATTCATCATAATCCAAGAACAGATTTTTTTCCCTTCATGAAGTTTACCATATGCCGAACATTAGAAATGAAGTCAAATCATATCTCATTTCTGAGAATAGAATATTGTTTAGACATGACCACAACTTCCAAGTCTCTCTGATAAATCATCATACTGCATTAGGCAAATTAAAATATTAATTGTCTGATTCAGAATGTTATGATTATAAATCTTACAGCCAATTTTCTTTTGCATTCATCTCCTAATGCCCTAAGAAAGATAAAGCATCTGCTAAATGGAAACTGCTTTTACATGTAAGAGGAAATAATATTGATTTCTTTCTTTCCATCAGTATCTCTCATATAATATGAATTTGGAGACTGTACTTTATACTACATACTTTCAAGGCAAAAGATGGGTAGGAATCCTGGTGTCATTCTGAGAAAAAAAGAAAAGAAAAGAAAAGAAAAGAAAAGAAAAGAAAAGAAAACCCGTAGGTAGTGTTGTAGTTTCTAGACTTAGAAGATAAATTTCTCATAGTGCTCAGTTAGAAGACTAAAGAGAAAATGTTCACAATGTTGGTTCCTTTTGAGTACTGTGAGGGGAAAATCTGTCTCATGCCTCCCCTCTAGCTTTTGGTGGCCTCACTCGTTTCTTGGCTTGTAGATAGCATTATTCCTGTGTCTTCAGATCATCTTCTCTCTATACATTTCTCTGTGCCCAAATTTACCCCAACTTTTATAAGGTCATAATACTGGATCAGAGTCCACTCTAATGAGCTCATTTTAACTTGGTTACCTCTATAAGGACACTCTTTCTAAGTAAGGTCACACTCATAGCTATTGGGGTTAAGACTTCAACATGTTTTTGAATGACACAATTCAATCCACAATAGGTAGTAAAAGGAAAAAGAAAAAACTGCTTAGCAATACACTCTGGGATTATAGTTGTCCACACCTTCTGAGAAAGGTATACTGGCTTCATGAAATATTCAGGACAATATTTAGCAGACTTGTGTTCCTTATATTCCTAAATAACGAGGAATTTTGCTAGACAATTTTGAAAATTAATTTATCTTTTGAGTTAAAGCATAAGAAAAAATAGGGGGCACTTGGGTGGCTCAGTCAGTTAAGCATCTTCCTTCAGCTCAGTTCATGATCTCAGAGTCCTGGGGTCAAGCCCTGCTGAGCAGGGAGCCTGCTTCTCCTTCCTTGACATTAGTTTTGCAATGAGTTTTTGGATTTGACACCAGAGGCAAAGGCAACAAAAGCAAAAAAACCACATGTGTGAGGTGCTATCTCATGGTGGTTTTGATTTGCCTTTTCCCTATAATTCACTGATGTTCAGCATCTTCTCATATACTTTTTGCCCATTTATGTATCTCTTTTGGAAAAAAGTTTATTCAGGTCCTTGCACATTTTGTGATTGAGCTGTTGGTCTTTTTGCTATTGAGTTGTATGGGTTCTTTATATTTTTTGTATATTAACCACTTCTAGGATATATGGCTTGCAAATACTTTCTCTTATTCCATAGGTTGTCTTCTCATTTTGTTGATTATTGCTTTAACTAAACAGAAACTTTACAGTTTGATGTAGTTCTATTTTCTGAATTTTGTGTTTGTTGCCTTTGTTTTGCATGTCAAATCTAAAAAGTCACTACCAAGACCAACGTCAAAGAGCTATTTCCCTACATTTTCTTTGTTTAGATGTTGCTTTTCAGACATTCTTGACTATATAGTAAACTAGTTTTTGTTTTTAAGATTTTATTTATTTATTCAGGAAAGACACACAGAGAGAGGCAGAGACACAGGCAGAGGAAAAAGCAAGCTCCATGCAGGGAGCCTGATGCGGGACTCGATCCCTGACCCCAGGATCACACCCTGAGCTGAAGGCAGATGCTCAACCACTAAACCACCCAGGTGTCCCAACAGGTTTCCTTGTTTGTTTGTTTTAATATATTGTAAACATGTGAAATGTTCATACTGACTGCTTTAAAAAAATGAACCAGAATTTTATGTTGTAATATATAATAGTTAATATTTAACAAAGTACTTAAATACAGATATTATAATCTATATTTGCATGGATAAAGAAGAAAAAAGAAATGATAGGAAGTCTAAAACTTCAATGAATTATTTTGATAACCGGGAAATCACAGCTCATCTCCATGTCATTCAACCTATAATGAAGATACACATCAATATAATTTGTTGATTTCTGGAAATTTAGGTGATGGGATATTAATAAAACTATGTATAACACATATTGTGGCACACTCTCTGTCTTGTGCATTCTCAATACTGTAGGGACTCACACTTCTGGTCTTCAACCAAGAATTTTAATTGGTTTACAGAAAAGATAGCACAGTGATTTAGTCTCTGTTGTATACTACAGTCCATTGTTTCTCCATGTTATTGATATGTGTTGGTCTGCAACCTTAGTACAATCACAATCATTCATGTTTTTGTGTATACTGTGGTTATCCTTAGCATTCTCTCTCTCTCTCCATATATATGGGCCAAGATGAAAGTTGTTATTATAACAATGAAATTTGTTATTCTATTCTCAAACATAGTACTGATTTTATTAGCAAAAAATTTGATGATTTAACTTTCTGCTACACAGTATACCTAAAATTGTATTCTGCATAAGAATCAATTCATATACTTATGTAATTATTAAAAAGAGAGATTCCAATGACCCATAACAAATAAATTATATCAGTACATATGGGATCTAGGCATTGATTCTCTATATTAAACAAACTACCACAGTCGTTTGAGAATCAGAGTTATAAGAATAACTGAAATACCCCTTATTAAAATATTTTAAATGAAAGTTCACTGCCAGTCCTTAAATTCCTTCTTAAAATTAATCTAAAGAGCTCAGTAAAAAACGACAGATGCTCAGGTCATATGCTCAGATGCTTATATAGCATATCTGCCTTCTAACTAGCCATTTGTGTGTTTTTTTTTAATATTTTATTTATTTATTCATGTGTGTGAGAGAGAGAGTGAGAGTGAGAGAGAGATAAGCAGAGGGAGAAGCAGCTTCTCTGCAGGAGCCCGATGTGGGACTTGCTCTTGGACCCCGGGATCATGACCTGAGTGAAAGGCAGATGCTCAACTGCTGAGCCACCCAGATGTCCCACAGTCTGTATATTTAAACGTTCTGTAGTGACCCCTTTGTAGAAACATGATTAAGAATCATTTTCTTTAAATAAAATTGTTGGGGCTTATGTGGAATTGGTGGTTTATTCTAGCAAATCCCCACTTTTCAATTCTATACATCACAGGTGAGTTAACAATTTTTCAAGCAATTTTTTCCAATGTTGTATATAGTTAAGTACAAATATAATCAACAAACACTAACAATAACAACCAATAAGAACAAGAAGATATATGGATTAAAGTAAATCCTTTCTCTGTATCGGCTACCTCAATCCTTTACCAGAAACATTCAGAGTATCTACACATATGATTTTTTTTCTTTTCTTTTTCACAGAAAAAATCATAATATTCCTGTTGTTTTGTATATTATCAACTTTCTGCATAGCCTGGCAATCTTCCCATCCTGGAACATACTAGTCTAATTGTTTTAATGGTCACATACTAATACACCCTACAATTATAAACAATGTCGTTAGCCATCACTTCATTAATAAATTATTCCATTGTTTCCACTTTTGAGACCAACATTTGACTAATGTAAAACTAAACATTTCTACTTGCATACTTTTGACTATATAACTGAAAGTTAAATTTCTACCCCTGCTAAAACTAAAGGTTTTTATACTTTACCTATGGCAACCTAATGACAAACCACCCTCCAAAAATATTCCACAGGGATTCCATATTAATCCCTTCCCCATATAGCAAAATGGTTCATTTTTCCACATGCTCTCACCAATAATGATGATGGGGAATATATAATAATAATGGGGAAAATAACACATAAAAATTTCATTTTCAGTATTAGCATGGACTGTATATCAAACTCTTTAAACCTGTGCAAAACATAAATTAAACCTGTGCAAAACATAAATTGAACATAATTGTCCTCTGTGTAGCTCTAGAAAATCTACCATAATTCTCCTTTCTTTCTGGAATAAAAGCCAGTTTTTAAAATTATATATTTAAGTTTTAGACAAGTGATCTAGCCCTATGATCTCGTAAAGCATCATTCATTCATCTGGTCAACAAAAAATTTATAAATATGTTGTGTGCCACATTCCATTCAGTCAAAATCTACAGAAGCTACAATACTCTTGTCATTATCAAATGTCAGACAATAAATAAGCATAGAAACAAATTAATTGTCGGGCAGCCTGGGTGGCTCAGCGGCTTAGCACTGCCTTCAGCCCAGGGCATGATCCTGGAGACCCGGGATTGAGTCCCACGTTGGGCTCCCTTCATGGAGCCTGCTTCTCCCTCTGCCTCTGCCTCTCTTTGTCTCTCTCTCTGTGTCTCTCATTAATAAATAAATAAAACCTTTTAAAAAAATACTGTTATGTCGTAAGAAGAGCTAACTAGGAAATAAGCAGATTAGTTTTACATAGAGCACTGCAACGATGATCATGGGCAGAGAATCTTAAATGTTAAAGAAAGGACCCAGACATAGCAGGGGTAAGAGAAAGTGTATTTTAGGCAGAAAAAAATGAGCTTTATCTATTTGAGAGCTGAAATTGTGGGTAGCATGAGTAAAGTTCAGTGTGAAAAGGAGGAGTGTTTTGAAAGTTGAGGAGGTAAGAAGATGTTCAATCATATTAGGGATTATATTCCATAGAGATATATTTATATTTTGATCCACAGACATCTTGGTAATTTAAGCAAATAGACACTTTTTCAAACAATCCTACAGGTGCATTTAGATCTTATTGTGTATATATCTGTCAGGCTGGAGCATTCATACTGTTTGTTATATGGATAATGGATAGAGATGACAACGATGAACGATAGGTAGCTGAATAGTTTATAGATAGATACACATAGGCAGATATCTGTCACTTTTTTTATAGTCAATAAAATTGCAGGATTGCTTAGGTAAGATCTAAAATTTTATAACGATGGTACAGCTCCTAGGGTACTAGCACAGTGCTAAATAGCTCATTGGCCTTATAATTAGCAACCGATTGATTAAGTTGCATACATTTCTGTTTATTTTATAAGCATTGTTTTTGGAAAAAAGTTACTTTTTGACTGTTAAGCGTTCACTTCTGATTAATTGAAGGTCTAATTTGGGGACTGTCTTTCTTGGCATACTCTTTGGGAAAGCTTTATCCTTTTTCCTACCCAAATAGAGCTGTGAATAGCCGCATGATTTGGGCTCAGCCAACTGGATGTCCCCTTCAAGTTCTTTAAAGGCTCTAATACATTCAGTGGCTGCGTGGAGTGCTGCTTAAGCCTCCTAAAACATTGGTTCTTTGGTTCTGTGATTTCTCAATAACCCTGATAATAAACTTTGTGTTGCCAGATAACCACATGATTTTTATGACATATTAGTTTACCTCCATATATAAATTAAATCTATTTACTTAAATATCTAAACAAATATCTATATAGCTAAATACATATTTTATTAACATATATTAATATATAATATTATCCATTATATTAATGAGGAGGTGTTTATAAATACTTTCTAAGAAAAAAGTGCTAACTTCAGTATTGCAGTTTATTGGCAAAATAGGTTTTTTAGTGGGTTAGTGTATTTGTACCAATACAGAATTCTGTGTTTCTAAAAAGGCATATGTTTGTTCCATAAAAAGACAAACTGTTGAATAGCTATATAACTAAACACTTGGTTAAGTTGATATTTTAGAAGCTTAAAAAAGCAAACCTTGATCCATATTCATAAAAATATATTTTAGTTAAATATTTGCATTTTGTTTATGCTTAAAGTGAAGCATATAGAAGCCACCAGTTGTTAATCAACTAATAGAGTGGATATCACCAGTGTAATAGAGAAAGCATAAGCTTTTCATCCACACGGATCCTCTTGTGTCCACACAGATCTTTTCTCTAACATAAAGTTTTACCCTATGAACTTCTTCATGCAAATTTCTATCTGCCCATCCCTCTTCTTAAAAGCAGATGAATTCTCATCTTCTATAGAATTTCATCGACAGCTAGAATTGAGCACTCTAAACTCAGAACTCATTTGGCATTTTTAATTTTTTATGTTAATTTGCAAGTAAGATAAGGCTGGTGTTTCTGAGTCTCAGAATACGAGACAGTTGAGGGAGATATTATACCTTATTATATTTTTAAATTTGATTTACATAGTTTGCCTGAAGATTTAAGATGGTTATTAGAAAGAATTCTATGGACCTAGAAAAACAATAAGGTACAAGGCTAAGTGAAAAATGAGATTTATCGGGTGACGTTGTTACATAAAACCAGGACATACCAGTCAGAAAAACCATTGTCTCTGACCTTCAAGTCTCCATAAATTTGTCCAGTGCTTCTGATAATCCCTGAACAGAGAGGGGATCTTGTTATGTCCATTAAGAAGTATGTCTTTTTCTCCTCTCAGGAATTCCTAGACAGTCTTCTGTTTCTTCTCACTATTTTGAAAACTGACGGCAGCCTGGTTGGCTCAGCAGTTTAGTGTGGCCTTCAGCCCAGGGCCTGATCCTGGAGACCCGGGATCAAATCCCACATCAGGCTCCCTACATGGAGCCTGCTTCTCGCTCTTCCTGTGTCTCTGCCTCTCTCTCTCTGTGTCTCTCATGAATGAATGAATGAATGAATGAATGAATGAATAAATAAATTCTTAAAAGAAAAAAAAGAAATGACAACTTGTTTGTCCATTTCCAAGTGCAAGTAACAGATCACCAGATCTGTTCAATCCTGAGAAATTACTGAAAGACTGAGTGAATCAAAGGTAATAGAATTGGCTTTCCAGTCTCAGTAGGTCCAGATTTCAGCCTGGGTCCATTTCTAGACTAGGAAACACAGTACTGTTAGCATATTAGAAGCTGAAATGTCTGTAGGTTCAACAATAATATGTTGTTGGCAGTTATTTCTGAAAGTTTGTTTCATAGTACAGTATTGCACACTTTTATTTGACTTATAATTTTTCCTTGGCAATTACTGAATTGGACATCCCTGACATATTAAGAGCTGGATCTACAAAATAAGGTTTCCATTTTTACTTCCTACCTCTCCAAAAGCAATCCAAGCAGGACTTAACTTTCTTTGGTTAAGTTCTGAATTTTTATTTCAGATAGTAAAATATGTATTTATGTGAAAATAATGGGGCTAAGGTGTGTTGTGAGAGACTTGAGATAATAAATAACTTGAAAGATGTGGAAAATATGTGTATTAGTTTTCCTAGAGCTGCTATACCAAATTGCTGCCTTGAAACAGCGCAAATTTATTCTCTTAGCTTTCAGGAGGCTGTAAGTCTGAAATTGCAGTGTTGGTGGAGCCATGCCCTTTCTAAAGGTTCCAAGGGAGGTTACTTTCGTGCGTCGTCCTCAGCTTCTGATGAATTCTGGAAATCTGGCATTCCTTGGTTTATAAAGGCATCATTCTAATCTCTGCTTGCCTTGGTGTTTTTATGTTTTGTGTGTCTTTATGTCTCTCCTCATAAGGGCATAGTTATTTTGGATTTAAAACTCGCCTTTTTGGAGCGCCTGGGAGTCTCAGTTGGTTAAGCCTCTAACTCTCGATTTTGGCTCAGGTCATGATTTCAGATACATGGGATCGAACCCCACATGGAGGCCCTGCATTGAACTCCACACCGGGTTCTGGGGAGCTCTGTGCTCAACAGAGAGTTACCCTGAGATTCTCTCCCTCTTCCTCTCCTCCTCCCCCAACTTGCACTCTCTCTAAAATAAATAAATAAAAACTAAGAAAAATAAATAAATAAAGCTCACCTTAACAAGCAACAATATGAGAAAGAAAGAGAGAGGGAGGGAGGGAGGGAGAGAGAAAGAGAAAATAGAAAAAAAATGCTGCATAAGGAAAATTGGAGGACAATGTATGAGCCTGTGTAGTTAGAATTGCTTTTTGTTTTTGTTTTTGTTTTTTTTTGTTTGAATTGGTTTTGCTTGATGTTTTGAATAGTTATGGTTTATTACAGAGGAAGGAAGAAGAGATTAGAAATTTCTATCTTAGATGATTCCCAGAGAACAGGAACTTCAGTATTCACTGCTCCTCCCTTAAGTTACGAATAGCATCAAGATCATCTCTAGGATTCAGAAAATAACTTTATTTATTTATTAATGAGAAAGAGGTAGAGACACAGGCAGAGGGAGAAGCTCCATGCAGGAAGCCTGATGTGGGACTCCATCCCAGGTCTCCAGGATGACGCCCTGGGCTGAAGGTGGTGCTAAACCGCTGAGCCACCCGGGCTGCCCTTAATGTCACTTCATAAAATATTAGATTGGAAGATACCTAGAATTTTGAAGACATTTACAAAATAGAGATTTAAAAAGATACCTCCACTTAGATACAAAAATTATTTCTGTTATTTAATATCTGATATCCTTTTATGGAATATATATATGTTTAGAGTAGTGATGTCAAGCATATTTTAGTGGTTTCTGAATATAAATTTTAAATTAAATTTAAGATTGTTTTATGGACATAAATATAATTTCATGTCTTATAAATATTGTTAAAATATGGGAAAATAGATTAACCTTCAAATTTATTTAGTTTGGTTTTACTCTGGTTGTTAAAATCTCCTATTTCAAGATTCTTTTAATATCATTTAACAGCATATTCATGTTGTAGTAGTCAAATGAAGGAATGACATTTGTAACTAATTTGAAATTCTGATATTTTGTTCTTTATTATAGGTCATTTCCACAACAAAGAAGTTAAGATTTTTAACCATATGGCATTTTATTTTTTCATCTTCTTATATAAAACAAGTAAGTTAAGGACACTCAACTGATCTTACTTTCATGTTTTAAAAAATATTTCTACTATTATAGTTTTTAATAGATAATAGATAACTTGTATTGTAATATTGTAATATGAAGCCATTCTCTAAACTGTTTGAGATAATGTCTTGAGATAATAGGTTATCATGCAATTAAAAAATAATATAGAGAAATCCCTTGTAACCTTTACCTGTTTCCCCAATAGTATTATCTTGCAAGATTATAGTACAGTATCACAACCAGGTAATAATATTGGGATAAATTAAGATGGAAAATATTTTCATCATCTCAAGGATCTTTTATATCACTCTTTATAACCATAGTCTTCTCTCACACCATCACCCATTCCTTAAATTCTGGCAACCACTAATAAGTATTCCATTTCTAAAATTTTTTTCAGATTGAGAATATTATATAAATGTAATCATATAAAATGAAGCATTTAGGGATTGGCTTCTTTCATTGAGCAGAATTCTCTGGAGATCCATCAGGTTTATAAATGTATCAGTAGCCTGTTCTTATTTTTTTCTGAGTGGTATTCCCTGTTATGGATATAACAAAGTTTGCTTAGCCATTCACCACTTGGAGAACATCTGGGTTGCTTCCAGCTTTTGGCTTTTAAGAATAATACTGCAATAAATATTCTTGTACAGGTTTAGATGGAAACATGAATTTCATTTCCCTGGGATAAATGCCCAGGAGTGTAACTGTGGGACTGTATGATAGTTGCATGTTTAGTTTAAAAAAAAAAAAGCCAAACTATTTTCCAGAATGGTTATATTATTTTACATTCCTGCCAGAAATGTATGGGTGATCCAGTTGTCCACATTCTCTCTTGCATTAAGTGCTTTCATTATTTTTTACTTTAGCTATTCTGATAAGCATAGGATGATATTTCATTGTGGTTTAATTTGCATTTCCCTAACAGTTAATAATGTTGCACATCTTTCCAGGTGCTTATTTTCTATCGTATTCTTTTAATTAAATGTCTTTTCACATCTTTTGCCAATTTTCTAATTAGTTTTTTTTCATTGTTGAGTTTGAAGTGTTTCTTATATATTCTAGATCCTAGCATTTTGTTGGATATATGATTTTCAAATATATTTTTCCACTCTGTAAATTGTCTTTCATTCTATTACCAGAATATTTCAAATAGTAAACATTTTTTTATTTTAATGCAATTTAATTTATAAGGCTTATCTTTTTATTAATCATACTTTAGATCTCAATTCTAAGAACTTGTTACCTGGCTCTAGATTCTAAAGTTTTCTCTTTATTTATTTATTAGCCTCATACTCTAATAATTTTGCATTTTGTGTTTAAATCTATGATTGACTTTGGGTTAATTTTATATAAGGTGTGATTCTTGACTGAGTTGTTTGACCTATGGGTGTCCAGTTATCCCATTTATTGAAAAGACTATCTTTCCGCAATTGAATTGCCTTTTTTACCTTTGTCAAAAATTAACTAAGAATATTGGTGGGATATGTCTGAATTCTTTGTTCTGTTTCATTGATCTATGTTTCTTTCTCTATGGTGTTACCACAAACTCTTGATTACTGTAGTTGTATAACAAGTTTTGAAATTTAGTAGATTGATTTTTTCCTTTGTACTTATTTTTTTAATGATTTTGCTACACTTATCTCTTTGCCTTTTCATATAGATTTTATGATAAACTTGCCCATATGTACAAAAAAAAGTCTTGCTGGAATTATCCTAGCAATTGTATTAAATCTGCATTAACAATTTGGAGAGAATCAACATTTTTACTATGTTGAGTGTTCCAATCCATGAATAGAGAATGTCTCCCCATTTATTTATATCCTTCATTTCTTACAAGAGCTTCATGTAGTTTGCCACGTACAAGTTGTAAACAGGGTTTATTAGATTTACATTTAAGTATTTCATTTTTTATGTGGTTGTAAATGATACTGGATTTTTTATTGCAATGTGTATATGTTAACTGCTAGCATATATTAATACCATTTTTAAAGATTTAACAGATTTGGGAAACACCAGCAAGATCATAAACTAGGAAGCTTCAGGCCTTATTCTCCCACCAAAGCATTAAACAAACAACTTGAGACTAGTAGAAATAACTGTACAAGTTCTAGAAGTGTGTCAAAGACCTACAGCAACAACAACAAAAAATGCCCAACCAAGAGAAAGCCATTTAAAATGGTAGTAAATGTTGTGAGATTTCTACTCAGACTTAACTAAACCATTATCCATGATGGCTTGGCATGGTTTGGAGGAATTGAACCCTGCAGTGTATTAAAAAGATTAGAAACCAAGTAGGATTTATTCCTGGAATGGAAGAATGCCTCAGCATACTAAAATCAGTCAGTATAACACAGTAACAGAATGATGAAAAACAATAGCAAAAATGCCTCATCACCTGAATTGACGTTGGGAAAGCATTTGACAAAATTCAACACTCTTCCAGGATAAAAACAACGAACAAACTAAGAATAGAAGAAAATTACATCAATACCATAAAGGTCATATTTGATAAATTTTCAGCAAACATCTTACTCAATGGTGAAGAGTTGAAATATTTTCCTATAATCCTATAACATCAGCAACAAGACAAGGATACTTGCTTTTGCCACTTTTATTCAATGTAGTATGGGAAACCTTAGCTAGAGAAATTAGTCTATAAAAATAAAGAAAATTTAAATTGGAAAGGGAAAAATTCACACTATCTCTGTATGCAGATGATATGGTCATTTATGTAGAAAACTGTAAAGGCTACATTCACTCACACACCTATTAGAGAAAATTTAGTAAAGTTACAGGATACAAAATCAACTCATAAATAATCAGTTACATTTCTGTACACAAACTATGAAAAATATGAAAATGACATTAGGAAAGCAATTCCATTTACAGTAGCATCAAAAAAGAATAAAACATTTAGAATAAAACACTTCATTGGTTAAATGAATTTAACCAAGGAAATAAATAACTTGTGTACAGAAATTACAAATTGTTGTTGAAAAAAGTTAAAGAAGATGCAATCAAGTGGAAAGGCATCCCTTGTTCATTGACTGGTTGACTCAAATTCCATAAGATATCAATACTACCCAAAGCAATCCATGATTCAGTTGAATCACTACCAAAATTACAATTACATTTTTTTTTGCAGAAAAATACCATCCTAAAGTTCATCTGAAGAGTCAAGGGAACCTAAGTAGCTAAAATCACTTTGAATTAAGAAGAACAAAGTTAGATGTCTCACATTTCCTGATTTCACAACCTCCAACAAAACTAGAGTAATTAATAGTACAAGCTAGTGACATATAGATAGATAAATGATAGATAGATGATAGATGATAGATAGATAGATAGATAGATATATAGATGATAGATAGATAGATAGATGATAGATAGATAGATAGATAGATAGATAGATAGATAGATAGATATACCCCCCCAATGGAATAGAATGGAGATCCCAGAAATAATTCCTTACATATATATTCCAATGATTCTGATAAGGTTTATAACATAATTCTGTGGGGAAAGAACAGTCTTTTCAAGAAATGATTTTGGGAAAATTAGATATCCACATTGAAAAGAATAAAGTTGTACCATATACAATTTTTTTAAAAGATTTTATTTATTCATGAGAGACACAGAGAGTGAGGCAGAGACATAGGCAGAGGGAGATGCAGGCTTCCTGTGAGGAGCCTAATGAGGAACTCCATCCCAGGACTCCGGGATCGTGCCCTGAGCTGAAGGCAGATGCTCAACCACTGAGTCACCCAGGCATCCCACCATATACAAAAATTAATTTGAAATGGATCAAAGACCTAAATGAAAACACTAATACCATAAAACTCTTAGAAGAAAATATGCAGGATACCATCAAGACATTAGACATGGTGATGATTTCTTGGCTATGACACCAAAAGCACAGTCAGCAAAAATAAAAAATTGGGCTATGTCAAAAGTAAAAACTTTTGTGCATAATTGTACATTATCAACAGAGTGAAAAGGCAACCCATGGAAGAGAAAAAATTTGCGAATAATATATATGATAAAGATTAATGCCTAGAATATAAAGAACTCTTATGATGACAAAGAAAAAAGAAAACAAAAAGAAAACAAAAAGAAAACAAACCCAAATCCCCATTTTAAAATGAGCTAAGCATCTAAATAGATGTTTCTAAAAGAAAAACTAGGGGATCCCTGGGTGGCTCAGCGGTTTAGCGCCTGCCTTTGGCCCAGGGTGTGATCCTGGAGTCCCGGGATCAAGTCCCACATCGGGTTCCCTGCATGAAGCCTGCCTCTCTCTCTGTCTCTGTGTCTCTCATGAGTAAATAAATAAAATCTTTAAAGAAAGAAAGAAATAAAAGAAAAACTACAAATGGCCAAAAGCATATGAAATGATGCTCAAAATAACTCATCATTAGGGAAATACAAATCAAAAGCACAAAAAGATACCACTTACCATGCATTAGGATGGTTATTATTAAAACACAAAACAAAACAAAAAACAGAAAGTAAGCGTTGACTAGAATGTGGAGAAATAGCAACTTTTGTGTATTGTTGATAGGAAGGTAAAGTAGTGCAATTACTAGGGAAAAAAATATAGCAATTAATTCCTCAAAACGTTAAAACTGAAGTTATACCATGTGATTCAGCAATTCTATATCTGAGTATACCCAAAGGAATTGAAATTAGAGATTCAGACAGGTATTTATGTACCCATCTTTAGAGCAGCATTATTCACATTAACCAAAAAATTGGAAGCACCCCAAGTTGCTTTCATTCACTGATGGTTGGGATAGATATACAATATGTTATACACATGCAATGGGATATCACTCAGCCTTAAAAAGAAAGAATTTTTGGTACATGGTACAACTGGATAAACCTTAAAAAAGTTACGCTAAGAGAAATAAGACAATCATAAATGAATAAATTCTGTATGATTCTACTTGTATGATGTATTAGTCAGGGTTTTCCAGAGAAACAAAACAATGGCATATCCAGTAGGCTGGAGAGCCAGAGAAGAATTGATATTACAGCTCAAATCCCAAAGCAGTCAAAAGGCAGAATTCCCCCTCCCTTGGGGCACCTCAGGCTTTTTTCTCCTAAGGCTTTCCAGATTGGATGAGAACCACTCATATTATGAAGAGTAATCTGCTTAACTCAAAGTCTAATTATTTAAATGTTAATCTCATTTTTTTTGTTATTTTTTTTGTTATTTTTTTTTTGTTAATCTCATTTTAAAAATACCTTCCTTCATACAAACATTTAGACTGTTGTTTGACTAAATATCTTAGTACTACGTTGTAACCGTGTTGACACACAAAATTAATTATTCCAAGTTTATCTCTTATCAATTTGGCACCCATATACATTTCTTTAAAGAATACCTAATCTCCAAATAAATACAATAACAAGGTCATACTTTCACCTAACATGATACAACAATCCTGTGTATAAGCAAAACACACTAAGCCTTTCAACAGAAATGAATGAGAAGTCCTTGGGTGATTTTTCACTCTCCCTTGATGTCCTGTAAGATTACAGGATTAATAAATGTTATGAAGTAAAATTAATGATATTTAACAGTATTTATTTTTTTTTATTTTTTATTTTTTAATTTTTATTTATTTATGATAGTCACAGAGAGAGAGAGAGAGAGAGAGAGAGAGAGAGAGAGAGGCAGAGACACAGGCGGAGGGAGAAGCAGGCTCCATGCACCGGGAGCCTGATGTGGGATTCGATCCCGGGTCTCCAGGATCACGCCCTGGGCCAAAGGCAGGCGCCAAACCGCTGCGCCACCCAGGGATCCCTATTTAACAGTATTTAAAGTAAATTTTGCAATATTTAACTGTGAAGTAAAATTAACATCATTTAATGTCATGATGCTAAGTAAAATTGAATACTTAACAATAAATTTAACAATATATATATACTAAATATTTATATACTATAGAGTAGTGGTTCTTTACCTCGTGACATGACCTAAACCTTCATTCTTAAAGGGTATGGGACATAAGTAGTTCTGCCTAAATTGGATTACTCTATTTTTCCATTAACTTTCATCACAGGACATAGTGATACTAATGGGGAGCCTAAGGGATCTCCTGTACCTCTGCATGTCCTTTGTTACCTCCACTGTGGGGTTGCAGTTCATTTTTCCAGTGTTAGTCAATGTCGCACACCCCAGCCAGCATTAGTAACTGTCTCCTTTGCTTGTTGATTCAGAGTTATAAGGAACCCAAAGTGACCAGGTAGCAGTCGTACCTTCCAGTTCAATAGAATCACTATGTCTCCTACTATAAATAGGCTTCCATTTGAAACTGAGGTGTCTAGGCTAGCAGAGTATAAGACATGAAAACAGAAAGAAAGATTTTTCCTAGGGCCTTCCTAGCATAAGACAAGTAATGCCACTCCCATTTCTACTCCTTTTCTCCTATGAATCTTGAATATTGGAGAAACAGCGCTGTATATCAGAAGCTTATTCGGAACATTTACCAGCTCCTGGAGAACCTTGCCCCAGCCTTGCAAGATGTTGCCATCTATCTGGTACTATATTGAACCCCGAAGAGGCCATTCCACACTTCTATGGAGTCAGCTGCTTCAGGATGGTGGGGAACATCATAAGACCAACCAGTTTCATGAGCATTGGCCCCTTGCTGCAGTTCATTTTCTCTGAACAGTTTCCTGATCAGAAGCAATGTTGAGTGGAATACCATAATAATGGATAAGGAATTCTGCAAATCCACAGATAGTAGGTTTTGTAGAAGCATTGTATGCAGGGAAAAAATGTTCAGTTAGAACAAAATGCTGCCCCTTCTGTGATGGAAGCAGTCCAATGTAATCAACCTGTATAGCTTCTTGAATCTATAGCTTTATGTCTTTTGTCAAAATGGGAAGTTCTTAACCATTATTTCCTCAAATACATTCATTTATTTTTATCCCCACCATCTTTTTCTCTAATGGGATGAATGTTATTTTTTGTTGTTGCTGTAATTGCATGGGATTCTAGTCTGTTTTTTAAAATTCATTTTTCTCTTTTGCTCACATTGGTTAATTTCTATTTTTCTGTATTCCTGCTTATTGATTACTTCCTTTTATTTTTTGCTGAAGTTTTCTATTTTTATATTTGTTTCAAAGATGTTCATAATTACTCATTGAAGCACTTTCGTTGTGACTGGTTTAAAATAATGGTCACATAATTCTGCCATTATTGTCATCTTGATGATGGCATCTATTGATTATCTTTTGCATTCATTTTGAGATCTTGTTTCTTGATATAACAGGTTATTTCTCACTGAAACCAGCACATTTTGGGTATCAGAAGACCGGGTCTTCTCTAAACTTTTTGTATTAGCTAGCTATTTGACACAAGTTTACCTGGAGGAAGCTGAAATTATTTTGATATTTCCAGGTAGACATAGATGTCTAGATTCACTGCTATACTTAAGGCAATAGATCTTTTCATTGCCATTTGGCAGGAATTGGCTTTCTGGCTTCGTGTGTATTCTCTAGTGATACCACACTAGGGTTGTACTTGTAATCTCTAAGTGATGGTCAAAGACTAGACTCTGTGCTTTCTCTGATACCACCCTGGTGGGAGTGTTCAGGAATGTTCAGTTATCTCATTATACTCTTGTGGGGATGTAATTTTAGTTTTTCTCCTTTATGAAAGACCTTTTAGCTTTTTTTAATATATATTTTATTTATTTATCCATGAGAGACAGAGAGAGAGAGAGAGGCAGAGACACAGGCAGAGGTAGAAGCAGGCTTCATGCAGAGAGCCTGACCTGGGACTCGATCCTGGGTCTCCAGGATCATGCCCTGGGCTGAAGGTTGCACTAAACTGCTGAACCACATGGGCTGCCCAAAAGATCTGTTTTAAGAGAGAAAAAAAAAAGAGCATGCCTGAAGAACATCAAAGTGATTGTTAAGTGCTTTTTTACAGATAGGTATAGAATTTGGAGAAGTTTTCAGCAATAACATCTCAGAATCAATAGCATTCATTAAGGTGTTTGAGCTTTGACATTTTAAAGTTTTTTTTTTTCCTCTTTAAGTAATCTCTCTGCCAAACATGGGGCTTGAATTCACAACCCTGTGATCAAGAGGCAAATGCTCTACCACCTGACCAGCCAGGCACCCCCTACACTTTTACATTTTATTCTAGTTCTAAGGATTTATTTATTTATTTGAGAGAGAGAGAGAGCGAGAGAGAGAGCTCACATGTGGGCATGGGAGGAGTAATGGACAAAGGGAGTAAGAGAATTTCCAGCAAACTCCCCACTAAGTGAAGAGTGGGACTCAAGGCCCAGTCTTACCATCCTGATATCATGACCTTGAGATCATGACCTGACCTGAAGTCAAGAGTTGGATGCTTAGCTGACTGAGCCACCCAGGCACCCCAAACTTTAACATTTTAAAGTTTATTGTTTTAGGGAAGGATAGAGAGAGAGAGAGAGAGAGAGAGAGCACTGTGTGGGTGAAGGAGGGGAGCAGAGGGAGAGGGAAAGAAAATACAAGCAGACTCCACGCTGAGTGTAGAGCCCAACTCGGGGCTTGATCCACCCAACTCTGAGACCATGACCTGAGCCCAAATCAAGAGATACTCAACTGACTGTTGGATTTGAAGAAAGCATTTCTGTCCAGAATCTGTGCCATTAACCTTTACATTCAAATACCTCTAAAAATTTGCTATATATTAATCAGTATGTTAAAAATTACTGCTTTTTTAAATCATATATTCTCACTCTTTAATGTTTTACAGTGAAAATCCTATGAGATTGTTAAGTCTTACCAAGTTTCAACTTTTCCACAGAAGCTTCCATGGTCTAAATTTAAAGTAATGTCTCCGTTGCTGATAGGTTAACACATTAATGTAATAAAATTTTACCTTATTATTAATATTCTATTTTGCCTTTATTGTATGTATTTTTAGATTCTATAAACTATATGATATTATTTTAAGTGAAAATTCTCTTTTTTAAAATATTTTTATTTTTTTATTCATGAGAGACAGCGAGAGAGAGGCAGAGACACAGGCAGAGGGACAAGCAGGCTCCATGCAGGCAGCCCAATGTGGGACTTGATCCCAGGACTCCAGGATCACACCCTGAGCTGAAAGGCAGACGCTTAACTGCTGAACCACCCGGGCATCCTTTAAGTAAAAATTCTTAATGTTGGTAAGAATGCAACTAACTCGATGATGGGATTATAAATTGGTTAAGTTACTAGGAAAAAAAATCATTTTAACAAAATTCATAGAACCTCCAAATGTGTTATACCCTTTATACTGCTAATTTTAAATTTTGGTAATATTTCTAATCCTATTCTGGAATATAATCACAAGGAAATGGGAAGTACAGAAGAATTTATACATAACCTATACATTATAGTATCATTTCTAATAGTGGAAAATTGAAAACAATCAGAATATTAAGCTAAAAAGAAAGAACTAAGTTACTCCTCATTTTTGTTACTATTCTGTCATTAAAAACATTGATAACAGAGATCATTAATATCATGAGAAATTAACAATGCTTTCTAAGTAAAGTTATGCAAGATGTTTATGAGAGGTACTCAATATTTTTTCAACTGTCAAAAATATTTTAGAACAATTATTAAAAGTCAAAATCATTAATCAATTGTGTTTTCATCAGGATTAGCTCATGACTTGAATATTGACTTGATTTTTTCCAGATGAGGTGGCTTGCTTTTTCCATGTAGTTGCATGCTATAGTATTTATTGAAATTTTTAAAGCATCTCTTAGCCCTCTTTTATTTATTTATTTATTTATTTATTTATTTATTTATTTATTTATGTCCTCTTTTAAACAACATATGTGATACTGGGAGTAGGAGATGAATCTACGTTTTTTTCTTTTTTTTGATATCTTCAGTTCCCAATAAGAATTGGTCATACAAAAGTTGTTGAATGAATATACTTTGAATGAAGTTAATTTAGTTATTTGCTATAAGACTTCATTGAAGAGATACCTATGGGCTGCTTCAGCCTTCTAGAAAATGTTAAACCTCTCATGATAACTAGTCTAACAACCACCAATAATAGAATGAAAGATTTCATTATAGCCAATTATTAGTTCCTTTTCCTTTTCACAGCATACATTCTGCCCATACTTATCAAAGGGCAACTATCAGATGTACATCTCTCAACACTTCCTTAACCTAATGGTAAGCACAAAATACATGCCAAAGTAAAATGTAGGTCACAGTTGATGCTTCAAAATGTGTCTTAGAATATTAGAAAAACACATACTTCTGAAACCATGAAAAAAAAATTAAGGAGAAACATTTTCATCACTTCAGATGTTTATTCTTAATTCTCTGTACATAAAAAGGACACAAATATATTCCTTATAATAAACTTTGTCCCTCCCTCATCTATTTTCGGAAAATCTATTCCATTTCTTAAAAATCTGATATAGTTTTAACCATCTGGGCCTGATATTTTCTTTGTGGGAATAATTTATGACTTTAAAAAAAATCTGTCTCTTCAGACGTTCTATTTCTTTAATTTTGGGTGTTTACTGGGAATTATCTATCCTATTCAGGTTATTGAACTTATTTGCAAAAAGGTGTTTATAATATTTTTCACTTTATCCTTTTTTTTTCATTTTTTACGTTTTGTATTTAAAGTCATATATAAGATTACTTTATTCCTGCATCTTCTCAATTGTTTCTTCCTTATATTTGCCCTTTTCCTTTCTTACTTTGCAAGATTTGGCTTTATGTTCAAGGAACATTTTGTGGTTTTTGTCCAGTTTTAGTCTAGTGATAACCACCTTGCCAGGGTGAACGCTCACGCGGGCAGTTGTGCCAACTGCCGTCTCTCCTGTGCTTGTTCAATGTAGAAGATGTATTTTTTCCTATAAACCCGGGGTACTCTACCAGTTTGCTGATTTGTAGTGTCCTCATACAACCTATACTTCATCTTCCTTTTGGATGGGCATAGATCCAACATTGTACTTCTATCTCAGCTCTTCAGAAAGAGAGGAAGACAATCTTCCTGTGATATTGGGAAGACTTAAATATCTTTTACAGTTCGTGCTGTCAGAAGTGACAAAGGGATTAAACATCATTTTGGCCACTGGTTTTTCAGCAATGGCTGCAAAAGGGAAGAGCTTGCTTTATTCTTTAAATGTCTTTAAGGTCTATGATAATATCTATCCCCTCTTTATTTCCTATTTTCTTTTTACTCTCTTTGTTTATTGTTGAGTCTCTATCAAGTCATTTAATTTTTAAAAACTTTTCAAAGTACCAAAAATTTTGTTCTTCTGCATTTCCTCCAACACTTGGTATGGTCCATCTTTTTAATTTTTGCCACTCAAATGAATGGTAATAATTAATTGCACTGAGCGGTTTTTTTTTTTTTTGTATGTTTGATTGCAATCCATATATCTTAAAACCGCAAGTAATGTTTAACAAGAAGATAGCAGTACACAAGCATGTTGATTTAATTAGAAGAAATTATTTACCAAAATAAGATAGATATTAAATACAGAAATATTAAAAGTTCTCAACCAAAGCAGTCAATTGTATTACTTAGAGAAACAGAAAATGATGGGGAAAAAAACAGAGAGAAATATTGGATATATAATAGATTTATTACTTTGTTGAAGTGCTAAAGGGAGGCTGCCTAAGTTACCTTAATATAATTTACCTTGATATTTGTGTATATGTATATGCTAAAATGTGTTTTATTAATAAGTCACATTAATAATAGTCATTTGCATGACTAATCTATTATGTTTTATCTTCTATCTGGAATAGTTCACCTGTGAAACCTTGCTATAATGAGACTCTGCTGACACTGTTGTTTTGTTTTGTTTTGTTTTCCATTTCATTTCCAGGTAGTTTCTTGTTCATCTTTTTATTTATTAACTACTTCCCTAAGAACCTAAATTCATTTATTCCTAAAATATTAGACTTTCTACAACTGAAATAAACTCTAAGTGGTTGTAACTTAAGAACTTAAGTTCTTATAATTTTTTTGTACAAGATTTTAATGTTAATGTTAATTATGGTATTTATTTTTCCATAGGCCAACATTGATTTCACCCCAGCCACTTTTCAAATTTCACCTTAAAACAGATCTTTTCAGGAACACTGACAACTGCATGCCCTGTGGAGATGAGGTAAGTCTCAGGAATTCATAAAACGTGGCTTCATATCTGAACTGTGCTTCTGAGCCACTTGAAAAGGATAAGCAACTGATGGGCCATGTGCCTTGTTGATAGCAGACTTACTTGGTTTCCTGTTGTTCCCCACTAAGCTCTTAAGTCTCATTATTCTGAAGGACTGTGGAGAGGGATTAAGTATGCCTGAGGGAGGCAGTGGTAAATTAGAGGGCAAAAATAGAAAAATCTTATATTTTTGCACTATTGGTGCTTGATATTTCCGGAATATTGATGAATTTACTCAAATTTATTGACTAATGATTATCTTTCCTTAGGTCTTTAGCCTTATCCCTTCATGATACATTTTCTCATTTGGTTCACTGTTCAATTTCTAGGATGTCCAGTGACCTAATTAAATCTTAGACAATAGGCTATTTTCTCCTTCCTCTAAAATACAATTGTATATTGATATTAATAGTTCATCTATTACTTTCTGGAATAACACAAAATAAACCTGGACTTCTATTCATGTAGAACATCTTAAGTGATACCAATGCAGTGATCAAATTGCCCTCTAGGTCTTCTTTTCAGACTAAATATGACCTGTTTCTTCAAATTTTCTTAACCCAGCATGATTTCCTGCAATTAGGTCACCCTTTCTGAGAGTATTCCACTTAGTCACTGTCCCTTCCAAAATATATATAAAGGGTTCCCTTCTCTCCATATCTTTACCAATGTTTGTTATCTCTTGCCTTTTGATGACAATAATCTCAATAGGTTTGAGGTAATGTCTCATTGTGGTTTTGATTTGCATTTCCCTGGTCATTAGTCATACTGAGCATCTATTCAATTCCTCTGCCCATTTTTAAACAAGACTTTTTTTTTTATTGACTTGTATGAATTCATTATATATTTTGGATATTAATCCTTTATTAGATATTTGATTTCCAAATATTTCTATTTCATAGTTTTCTTTTTATTTTGTTGTTTCTTTTGCTATGTAGAAGTATTTTAGTTTGATGTGTCCTGCATATTGATTTTTGCTCTTGTTGTTTGTACTTTTGGTGTCATGTGAAAAAAAAAATATTGCAAAGACCAATGTAAAGGAGATTTTTTTATTTTTTCCCCTCTAGGAATTATATGTTTTCAGGTTTTATGTTTAAGTGTTTAACCCATTTTGGATTAATTTTCTGAGTGATATTAAATAAGAGTCCAATATCACTTTTCTATAAGTGGATATCCAGTTTTCCAAACACCATTTGGTGAGACTGTCCTTTCCCTATTTAATATTCTTGGCTTTCTTGTCAAATAGTTTACCATTATTCATTATCTCCCACATAAGGAAATAACTTCAGTGTTCATCAATAGATGAATGAATAAAGACGCACACAATGAACTATTATTCAGCCATGAGAAAGAAGGAAATTCTACCATTTGCAAGAACATGGATGGTACTTGAGAACATTATGCAAAATGAAATAAATTAGGCAAGAAAAAGAACTATTGTATGATATTACTTTTGTGTGATCTTAAGAGTTGAACTCATGGAAATAGAATAGAATGGTGGTTATCAGGGGCTGGAGGAGCATGATTGAAGAAGTGGGGAGATGTTGGTCAAAGGGTACAGACTCCCAGTTATAAAAGAATAAGTTCTGGGGATGTAATTCACAGTATTGAATTGACTGTGACTATAATTAATATTATTAGGTTACATACTTGAAAGTTGCTGAGAGAGTAGACCTTAAATGTTCTTACCACAAAAAAGAAATGGTAATTTTGTGATGAGATGGAGGTAAAGGTAAGATAATAATCATTCTGCAATTATATAAGTGTATCAAATTAACAAGTTGTACATCACTTATCAAATATGTCAATTAAAAAAAGATATATGTCAATTATAGCTCAAATGAAGTGGGGGAAAATTATATATGAACTATTCAAGAAATACTTCAGATAAGTTCTTCAAAATACCAAGTAAAAAGAATACATATGGGGATACAGCACCACCAAGCAGTTGGTTTATTGGAATTAAACAATCAAAAAAGATACTTAAGGATTGAGACATTTGACAGGCTTATTGATTCTTAAAAGCAGTGCATTTCTGAGAAAAGTAGCCTCAGTAAGGCTTTTCAGTATCTGAGAGTGCTCCATTAAGAAAGTGGGAGATGCTGCTCGCCAGCCCGCCCCAGACTGGGGACAGGTCTCAGTGAGGACCCTGCCCATGCTCAGAGGCTCTGCCCTCTGGCTCCAGGGTGGCGCTTCCTGGGAGAGGGGTGGGTTGGGGCTGGATAGCGTCCAAGCACCTGCTAAAGCCCGAGCCCGACCCAGCTGCGCCCTGTCTGACCAAAGCTCTAATGAAAACACTTCCACCCCACCCCCCCAAAAAAATAAAGTGGGAGATGAACTAAAACTTCAAAGATGAATAGGTTTTCATAATGACTTACAGTGGTACTCAGTAATAAGGAACTATATTTCAAATAAAATAATCCTACTCAATGTCCTTCTGTTTGATGTTTGTACAAGTGAAAAGGGAGGAGAGTCTGAATTGGCATGTGGCAGCACAGCAGGTGATAAACAAACACAACACATTGTGCTCTTGTAGGAAATATCTTGAAGAAAACACCTTCTCCTACTTTCCATATGCATACAAATGTATTAAATATGGACTCCCTACCTATACAATATAATAAATTAAGTCCCACATTTTAAGTATATACAAGTATAGGTATGCATACATTTATACTTTCATGTATAGGTTTATATTTTTAATAAAATGATCAGTGTGGAATTTCACATGCTTGTATGAAATTTTATAGTGGGTTTTATGATAGTTAAGTAATTAGTCAAATAAATCTTCCTCAAAATTATTGTACACTGTAAAGTTTCCTGTGATATAAAAAATAAAATGTTAATGATCCATGAATTTTCAAAGAACAAATGCAGAATACACATTATATTAAAATGCTAGCACTTTTATTTAAAAAAAAATCAGTGAGTCCAAGGAAACCTAATGACAAAATATAAAAATAGTTTTTATTATTCTAGAATCGGGACAATAGTATCAGATACGTAACATATTGGCTAAGTGATAATGATACTCTTAGGCTTGTTATTTAGGAAAACTTGCAAAGTAAGGAATATACTACATATTAATGCAAGCAGCCATCTTTTGTCTATAGTAATGTTCTTGAAAGGTTGAATTATTTGCGTGGAAACTATCAGGACAATTCAAGAAAATTATTTGAATTATTTCAATGAATGAATGTTGGAGTTTATTTTAAGATGCTTACTGCTTGCAGCATTTGGGGGATCTCATATCTCTGGAATATAAAGAAAGTTATGGCATTTTTTGTCATTTATTGTTACTTCATGTGTGCACAGATTTCCAGAAGGAAAAGACCAAAATCTGGTCAAATGGTTGAAAATGATGAGCAAGAGTGAAAGTACATCCTCATCATCTCAAAGAGAGTAAGTCTTTTTTAAACTGACAATTAGGCAATCTGAACTTCATATACTCCATGGGGAAACTGACAATTTCTTGATTGATGAGGAGGAGTTGGTGACATAGAAATAACTGTTGCCAAGTTCTGGCCTATAATTCCAATATATTTCTTTCATTCTTAATAAAATTTCAAAACCTGAGATGTTGTAATAAAGTAATTGTAGCATGGTTCTTGGATGATGGAAAGAACTTGAGTGAATATCCTTTAATAAGTGTTTTTTCTTGCCAGATTTTTAAAATAGTGTTTTTAATATATATATATGCGCTTGCTGATAAGAAAAATTCTAAATTTATTCATCTTTTAATAGTTTACGTATTGACTCATTCCCCTCTCTACTACCACCCAATAGTTAACTTTTAGCGGTCTGTTAGTCATTAGTAATATTTTCAGTAAATTAAATCTATCTATAATTAATTTTTTTTCAGTTGAATTATTTTGATGTTTCAATTTCCCCCTTCAAGATTTTAGCCAAGTGTATTTGATGTATTTCACTGTATTTCACTGTTCCTGTGTTTTTAAAACAAGCACTAATGAGAAATTAAAAGTAGCTGTAAACACTCAGACTCAATTTTCTCAGTCACTGAATTCAGTGCAGTTAAAGCTAACAAATAGTTTATTATATTGTGGTCAACATTATGGTAGAATATTCTCATTGATGGATATAAATTTAGCATATTCCCCCACTAACATTTTTGTTATGTTCCAAAAGCTGCCTGCAAAGAAGTTTAGCACTTTGAAATGCAGATTTTTAAAATTCCTCTTATAAACAATACCTTACAAGTGATTAATTGTTGAAGCAAGTTCACAAATACTATTTACCATAATGTCATAGAGAAATATATTGACTGCAACATTTCTATTGTTAGTAACCACAACTCATAACCTAGTTTCTATGGAAAGTATATTCAAAATTCCGTCAGGAAATGCAGGTCTATTTTCCCCAAGTAAGCAATGGGAATGGCAACTCCTGGGGTTGTTTTAGCAGTAGGAAAGAGATTCCAGAACAGGCTTCCACAAGGTGACGTCTTTAGATGAAAAGATATTGGACAGCAGAGTATTGGGGTTGCAAGAAGTATGGCTCATTTAGTGTAAAAACACACACACAAAAAAAACTCTAAATGAGAATTCTTAAGTGTTATTGTATATTGACATCTTCTGTTGCTCTCTGGCTGCCTAGAAACTGTTGGGTCAGCCTTTTACAGAGAGAGCCTCACATTCCAAAATATTTACTCCAAATTACTATCATAAAAACTTGCATTCTTCCAGAGAAGATGCTTTAGGATAATGTTTTGAGAAGAGACTGGTAAAAGAAATTCACAAAAATATTTGAGGGCTAATAGTCTAATCTTGTCTTTCACACACTTTAGTCTGTATCTGAATGATAATTTCACAGTGGAGTTTTTGTACTTATAAAAGGACTTCCATTAGCACCACTAAAAAAAACTGTAGCATTAATATATGTAGCT